>NC_056726.1:776972266-777154766 GCF_019279795.1 Protopterus annectens | reverse complement strand
CAGAGTAGTACTAGGCAAACTGCCCTTAAGGGCAATTTTAAGTCTAACCAGTCACCTCATGTGAGAATCAAACCCTACACCTTGCTCCTGTAACGTAAACACCTTAACCATTATGCCAACCTCCCACCCATCAGTTTCAGGAGTGGCCTTAGGTCAACTGGTGCCCTAGGAAAAAGGGTTTCAGGGTGCCCCCCCCACCACACCACCTGGTGCCCACATCCTGGTCTACCTACACCAAAAATATACTGGAAAAATGCCCCTGCTAGAGTGGCACACTAGGCAGCCACCTAGTTGGCCTATGCCTAAGGCCGGCTATGAGTTTCACCAAGCTCCCTGTTTTCTTTGGTACTCAGGAGTTGTCACTTACCACTGATTCTAGCTGTCAAGACACCTGACCTTTTAGATAAGATTTTACCTCACAAGTAAAGAACTATACAAGGTTTCACTGCATGAACAGACATAAGCTTACTGCAAATTAAGAACAAAAGAAACATTGCATTTTACAATATTCATATTTTCCCTAGGACCAGAATGCATAACCAGAGGTAATTATTAACATTGTTGAAATTCTTTAAGAATTAATTAAGATCAATGTGAGTTGTTTATTCTATTTGTACAGCACAGTGCCCAGCATATATGCAATAGAACTGTAATGAATTTAACATAGTAGCTGAAAAGGTAGACTTGAGTGGACAATGAAACACAACCACCTCATAGTTCATAGTTTAGTGTAATTTGCTCTGATTCCATGGTCTCCTGGTTCAAATATTGTTTCCTAATCTTGTTGCTCACTGTGACATCACTAATTCTGTCACCTGACAGAGCAATAATCATAACCATCTTTGGTCAGTCAAGTGGAATACTCATGTGTTTAACTATAATGTAACCTATGATCAGGATATTGTCATTTGTGGCAGCATGCTGTGGCAACTTACATGAGTCTTGTTTGTGGAAGAAACAGTGGATATTGTTGTTGTTGTTGTGCATGTAGAGACTAGCAGGTAAGATGTGAATATGTCGCTGAGGTCTAGGTCAAATGTTACCTTGTCTAGGAGGCTTAGAAAGAAATTTTTTAGCACCTCAGCATATGTGGATTTAGTGTTTATATTGGGAGTGTAGTGGTGTGCTGTCTGCTGGCACCTGTAGGGAGTAAGAAGGCAGCTTCTGTTTTGGTTGCGCATTTTTACCTCTCACAAGTAGATTGTGTATCAGATAGCAATAATGAATGGTGAGTCTGTGAGTATGACTCAGTTGCTACATTGCCATAAGGATGCAGTAGATGAAGTAAGCGCAAACTGTAGTACTCTGGTGGCAGAGATTTGGTATGTAGATAAGCACAATAGAATATAAAAGCAGTAATACTTCAGATGAAAAAGTGCAATAAATTAATACAAATCAGCACAGGTAATCAATAATCAACTCCGGAATGTATATATATATATATATATATATATATATATATATATATATATATATATATATATATATATATATATATATATATATATATATATATATATATAAGCAAGACACTACAAGATGCAGCCACTAGACACAGTCAATATGTAAGCAGCAGGGTGGTGACCATGGTAACCTGGTGCACTGCAGATCAAATGGCAAAAATGGGTTTGATGTCAGCTTGACAAAATAATAATAAAGTTCAGCCCCACAGACAGATATTCTTTGTGAATGCCCAAAGCTGGTATAGTACCAGCCAGGCAGGGTAAAAATTAGTCCTACAGGCAAGGACTCTATGGACTAGCTATAACATGGCAGAACAACAATAATTCCAAAGAAGCTAGCAAGAGAAGTACAATTCCAATCATGCAAATAGCAGAAGTATAACTGGCAAAAAAAAAAAAAACACTTTGTATGATGCCTTAAATAGCATAGGCTAGTTTCAGACTTACCTACAGCCGTTTTTGTTTGATAGTATTATTAGTTTCAGACTTGCTGAATCCAGACTGTTTGGTATCACTTAAGCACCAAAAACAGCCATCTTACATTAAGAGGGCCTCCCTTGCACCCTTGTGGCAGAAGTGTGAAGCTCAGGACCCACTTGAGTTGCGGATTGCCAGAATAAAGGCTCTATGTGGGGCTTTCCTATTGGTAGTTTGTATTTAAACTGCTTAAATTCACTTGTATTTAAGTCTTGTCTTTGCTCATAGCTGTGCACTGTGCAATGGGGTTAGCGGTGCCTTGTATAGATGCAAATGCCTGGAAATACTTTTTTTTCCTAGACACCAGATACTGAAACCCTCTCAGGCTTCCCTGCTGCTTTTCAGGCAACTTGCTGTGCACTTCTGTTGTGTAGGCAACTCAGCTAAGCATTGAGCAGTGTCACCCCCACTTTTTTCCCTGATCTTATATAGCATTAAGTTCCCTTATTAATCCCAGAGTAATAGCTGATTTAATTTGCCCTCCCACACAGTAGGAATTACCTGCTACTATAAACAGTTTTCAAACATTTCTCCAGACAGCCTGATTGACATGGGCAATGTAGGAGTTGCCTAGCGTATACTGACTACCTTCCACTCCTAAAGCAAACAGGTACCATATATGAGAGATATCACTGTATCATGGAACTTGAATCAGTACTGTCACATAACAATAAACAAGACATCAAAAAAGTTGTCAGCACACACACTTTTTCTCTCCTCTTACACAATATAAAGTCAAGACACATAAATCCACATAAGTGGAGGTAATCACCAAAATCCTGCCAAAAGACCACAGACCTCCCAGGCGTAAACAACCCTCACATACTGGTGCATGAACAGAATCCACCAGTGCACATAACAAATAACAACACTCATATCAATGTCTGAGCAATTAAGCCTCTAAGGCAAAACACCTCAAAACCAAATGTTCTGGTCATAGGAGACTCAGCAGTGAGACACACAGATGTCATTCTCATCAGGCTGGACAAGAACAAGGTCACAGTCAGCTGCCTATCAGGTGCTAGAATTTGTTAAGTCATGCACACAGTCAAGTCATTCAGCAGTAATTACCGTTCTGACTCTATCATAGTACATGTTGGAGTGAATGACTTGAGACATACCTCTCTGGACTATCTGAAGACAGACATGATAGAACTCTCAGATTATGTGTGCCAGGCAGGTAAGTCCCTAGCCCTATGCAACATTCTATCCTCACTTAGGATGATGCCACAGTACAGACAAAAAAATCATGGATTTTAACAATTGGCTTAGCTTCTGATGTCACTCCAAGGGTATCCAGTATCTGTCAGCCTAGGAAGACATGGTTGACAGACCACAATGCATTGCCAGAGATGGCCTTCACTTGTCTCCTCCAGGCTTTAGGATTTTGGCAAAGATGCTTGCCTTCCCCACAGAGCCTTTTTTAGGCTATGCCCAAAAAAAAATAAAAAATCTTCCGATGTAAAAAAAATATACTAGAGACAAACTCAAGGTAATGCTGCTTAATACTAGGAGCCTAAACAGTAAACTGCACACTCTGGAAGCACTCCTCACCTTGTAAGCTGATAAGGTCTGTGCAGTCACTGGGACTTGGTTCAAGGTTGCAGAGAGCACCCCAGTCATGCATGGCTACAATGCCTTGCACACATTCAGAGTCTCTGCTAACGTAGGCAACAGTGTACACAAATTCTGTAAATAGCCACTTAAGCAAATGCATTTACTCGGCTGCAGCTGACATGATTAAAACCAGGTCCTTTCATAAAAACAAGCCACTCTGGTGGACTGCAAGTATAAATAAGTAATATAACAAAATAAAGAAACTGGTATCTAAGAACAAGAGGGAACATGCTCAGCAAAGGAAGATTACCATACACAGCTTAAACAAGCAAATCAGAAACCTTGTAAAGTCCTCTAAAGTGTTATGAGACTAAACTAGCATCCCTAGCTAAAGACAATAATAAGGCATTCTTTGGCTATGTCCAAATCCTCAAAGGAAATACCCAGCTCTGTGCCAAACTTATAGTGGATGGCACCACTCACACTGAACCTAAAGAAATTGCCACCCTGCTAGCTGACAGTCAACCTGCTAGCTGACAGATTTAGTGACAGTTTTACCCCCTCCGTCCGCACTAGCCATACCCCGTAGCATTTCTGATAACAGTCCTCCACCAATTATCTCCAAACAAAAGGTTATTTAAGTGCTATTCAAGCCCAAAAATATGGTCTCTATGGGACCAGATTACATTCCAGGCTGTTTTAGATTCTAAACAATCTAAAACAAGACCTAGCGGAACCACTTAGCTATCTCTTTAACCACAGCCTGAGCACTGGTTTTGTGCCAGTGGAGTGTAGAATAGCAACAGTAATCCCCTTACACAAAGGCGGGTCCATCAGCCGACCCTGGGAACTATAGACCGATTAGTCTGACCAGCATTATCTGCAAGGCCATATTAAGAATCATGATCAACTAAGATATATGTAACTTTAAAATTCTTGACTCAGCCCAGTTTGGCTTTATCAAGGATAGATCTTGCTTATTATCATGGACAGAGGTAGTTGGTGCTGATCCTAGAATCACTCTGCAAACATTGACCATCTAACTATGGTCAGTTAGGGTACTCTGGGTTTTTTGCATGGCTAGCATTAGCCTAGTAACTGCATATGAAGAGTCTTCAGAGAGGCACACTTTGTAAAATTCCAAAACTAGTCTAGTGGTATCAGCTAGGCAAGGTAAAATTCATCCCAATAGACAGACACCCTATTTACTAGTATAAGACTAGAACAGATGTGTTAATTCCAGTAATGCAAACAAATAAAATACAGTCAGCAGAGAGGCAGAGCCACTTTTGGATTTCAATTAAGCAAACAAAGTAAAATCAATCGTATGTCAGTCAGCAGAATACTAGTGCTAATGTTCACTCTGTGAATCAAAGCAGCACAATAATAACTTTTATGGGGCCATCTTATTAAAGTTCAACAATCAAATGAACAAGAAGCATATAACAATTCTCCCTGTATGTAAATAAGGCAACAGTACTACATTTTTTGGAAACAGATATTTTTAAGCTCAAACAAATACATATCAAATGGCAGCTGCAGTCCTACAATATTTCATAAGATATTGCAAATGTGGGTGTGTATAAGTAGCAGAACTAATAAAGAAGGGCATTGTCAAGATGGGAGCAGAGTGGAAGGATGTGCTTTCACATTGAACATGTGGTAGTTTTGCTTCACACAGAGATCAGTGGATTACTGAACTAAGTTACTTGAAACAGATACAAAACTAAACACTACCGATGCATTTAGGATTGCCTATAATAAACAGAAAATTGAAGGCTGTGCAACAGCTGCAGGATACTAAATGAAACCTTTGAAAAGACTTGATAGGCCAGGGTCACCTCTACCAGCAGTTTTTGTATGTTCACAAAGGGTGTTTGTTGTTAGTTTATATGTTCATGTTATAAAGGGAAGTATGAGGGATTTTTGCCTGAAGGCTTGAAACATATCAATAATGTGTAATTAATAAATAAATATTTATTTATTTTTTTATTTAACTTTTATTCACCAATTTAGTTTTACTTGATATGGCCCATTTTTGGGTAGATGTGAATTCATATATAGGCTGAGTACGAATAATTTGGCCAAGCCAGCATGAAAATTTTCTCCTACTCTTTTTTCAATAAATGCTTTGAGATATTTCACTTCCATCTGAGCTACCACAAGCGAACACTAATGTGACCTTGGTTTAATGCTTCCCATCCAACAGAGATTCTTTATTCTGAGTTACACTGTAACAGGAGGTGAGCAAGAAACAAACTGCCTTTATTGGTGATTGACGACATAAAATTGCTGATCATGGACAAGCAGGAATGACTCCCTCCCCATTGGCAGTCTGATGATACCCAGTCACTTGTAGAATCCACTCACAGGAATGTTGACCCAACCACCAGCAGGCTAATGTCACCACACTAGACTGCACTGTAAAAGTTCATAATGGACACATAACATCAGTAGCAAATGTTTCAAATAATCTGTAATAGTTCTGTGATACTGACATGTTAATGTTAGGATATTTCCCGCCTGTCTCTGTTTTAGTGGTTTTATAAGGAAAGTGCTGGCAGGTTTTTTTTTCTGGTCTTCTGTCATGTGATCCTGTACTACTCAGGGCATTGTATGCATGCATAGATGATCCTCTGCAACAGCTGGTGTCAGATACCAAACCTCACAACTGTATAAAATTAGATACGCATTATAAACTTAAAACTGAAACAGAAATGAAATCAAATGAAATCTTATCTAGAAATACTTTAGTAAAGTGGACAACTAGTTTTAGTTAACCGGTTTGGAAAATGTACTACAACTATAAAGTAAAGACTGAATTCTTTAATTAAAGGGTATTATTTCATTGCTGATATATGTGCTGTGTCTAGTTTACCTATGATTTAAGAAACACAACATGAGACATTATTTTACCCTAAGGCTCTTTTTAATCTTTCAGCTATTTCAGTGAAGGGTGGAGCTCTTTTTTAAATGAGCACTTGGTGGGATAGAGAGTTTAAACGGAAATTCCTTATTACATAGGGTAAATCAGTAGAGGTGCACACTTTCTTCACTAAGAAACTTTTTTTTGCTTTAAAATATGCTATGAACCCATTCTTGTTGTATTTTTTTTTTATTTGTACTTTTTGTCTTTAATGCTTAGGCAAACTGAAATAATAATTGGGCGGGGGGCTTTACTGTTTCCACAATGGTAAGAAGGGCATTCTATATTGCTCATCTCATAAGTAAGGGCATTGCCACCAGAAAAAAAGAAGTGATAACCTCCCTGTATTCTTCTCTCATCAGGCTAATAATCAAGTACAACTCACATTTTGGTATATACCTTTCCAAGTACCTGTAGCAATTGGAGAGACCATAAATGTTCCTCACAAGGAAAATTCATGGTCTTCAGCATTTGTCCTATGTGGACCATCTGAAATCGCTGCCACTTTATTCTGTTTCATACAGACTACTCAGAGGCAATCTCTGCCTTGCATATAAGGCAATCTCTGACCCTGCTTTATTGGAAATGCTGTATATCCTCAAGTCAGATGGTACAGTGGTCACTCGCTCTAAAGACCTTAAGTTGGTATGTGACATTAACAGAAACTGCTGGAGGGACAGATCTGTCTCCTAGAGGTTACCACACCTTTTGAACAGATTCCCACTTCAAGTCAAACAGAGCTCCTCATTGGCCCTTTTCAAATGCAGTCTGGACGATTGTATGGGCAACTGTAAATTCACCCTGGAGGTTCCACCTGTGTCCCGCTTGGCCAGGAGTAATAGGTGCTGATCCTGGAAATAAGGGTAGAACGTGACTAGGCTAGTAAGGGCCCCAGGGCCATTAGCCTAGTAACTTCTTATGATCCTATGATCCTGTAGTTTTTCATAGCTCTTAATAAACCTATGACTGGTACGGTGATAAACAGCATGTATGAGAAGTTCAGCAGGTACACCATATGCAAATTTAGCTTTGAAGTTGATTGCAATCATCACATTTTTGCTTGCAGATGATGAATGGTTGCTTTCAAACAGAAGTTAGCCACAGGACATTGGCTGGAATTTAAGAGATAAAGCCTGAGTTTGTGGTGTGACAGTTTCAACATAGTGATTAAAGGTTTTGTTGTTTGTGTTGCAGATTAAGGAAAAAAATATGATGATAAGTACCAAAGTGCAAAAGTTGTGTGCCCTGTAGAAACTCCTTAGAAAAGTGCTCAGTGGCATTTGGAAGGCTGGGGTTCTCTGATTCATAATATCTCCTCAGTTCAGTTAGCTGATGCTCAAGTTTCTGTCCTCAAGAATGGCTTGTCATTCATACTGACCACACAGTCTGACATTTATGATATTGTTTTGAACTTAAAAGTATTTGCTAGGGGTGTGATGCTGAGCTGTCCATTTTTCCTGCACAGATACAATCTTCTGTGTTTAGAAAATCTAGTACTTTTAATCCTGTTTTGTGCCCGTTGATTGAGGCTTTCACCAAGACTTGTGAAGCTGATATTATGAATATTATGACTATTCCACATAAGACTGCGGTGGTGGTGCTGCTGTAGCATTGTCACCTCACAGTAAGACGTTGTCCTGTTCGATTCTCAACTAGAGCGTCTTCTGTGTGGAGACAAACGTGAATGGGTGTACCTTCGTTGAAGGTTGTGCGTCAGGGCCGGCAACTCGGCACGTAAAAAATCTACTGCCAATCATTAGCGGACCGGAGTTCCACTGTGGCGACCCCTAACTGGGAAAAGCAGAAAGACACAACAACAACAACATGACTATTCCACATAAGAAAACTTTCTTTAACTTATTGGCCACCGAACATAGAGCTTTGAACGAACTGTGACAAATGGACTCAGTGCAGATCAGACCAGCTGATAAAGGCAGAGCTATTGTTGTTATGGACAAGAGTTTTTATCTGAATAGTATGTATAATATGCTTTCTGATATTTCTACCTATACTAAATTGAGTAGATAACAGACTGATAAGTTGAATAAGAAAGTATGAACTTTTGATGAATAGTCAGATTACTTATAACACATATAAATTGCTTTTGGCTGAATACCCTCTTATTCCTGTTAGCTATGGTATTCCCAAGATACATAAGAAGCCTCAAATTCTCTCATTTAAACCCATAGTTTTTGGTCAGAAATGGCTTACTGAATCTTTATCAGTATTTATTGAGAAGAAATTTCGACCTATTTTAAATGGAATACCCACTGTACTTAAGATACAAAACAGCTTTTACAAATGTTCTCTGAATGTATAACAGAATATGAAGATATCTTTGAAGGTTATTTTGTTACTCTTGATGTATGTTCTTTGTTCACCATGATACCGAATGACACTGGTGTTGAAGTTGTTAGAAAATTTCTGTCCAGTAATAGTGGCTATTCCAGTGGTTTGATTTGTCTTTTGTGCTTATTGCTTGAATTAGTTTTGGAGAATAGTCTTTTTTATGTTTGAAGAAGATCTTTATCTACAAAAACTTGGTGTCGTAATGGGTACTGTCTTTGCCAGTAGCTATGTAAACACTGTATTAGACTACTGAGAGACCACTCATTTTTTAAAGAATGATCAATTTATAAACTGTATACATTTTTACAAATGCTTTGTAGATGTTGTGTTTCTGATATGGATGTGTTTTCTTCCTGCCCTAAAGCAGCTTTGTGTCTTATATAGGGCAAACAGCTACATTTTGAAGTTCACGGCTACCTATTCAGGGTCTACTATTGATTTTTTGGATGCTACTGTGACGAAAACACTTGTAGTGTGTGTTAGAACAAGTGTTTATTTGAAGTCATGCAAGAAAAACAATTTATTGCACTGTACTAGTATGGACCCTAATTATATATATATATATATATATATATATATATATATATATATATATATGTACTTAAGGGACAATATACTAGAATTTCTAGACTTAATAATGATGACAAATGTTTACAACAGAGTTTCCATTCTTTGACCAACATGTTAATAGCTACACAGAGACAGTTGTACCCACCCAGGAATAAGTACAGAACTAACTCAAAAAACAAGCCATCATGGTGAAATCACAACCTCAATGGGGTCTATAACAGAATGAAGAAGATCATGGTAAAATTAGGATGCGTAGCACCCAGCAGGATAAAGCACTCTCATCAAACTGAAGAAACAACTCAGAGGACAAATAAAGTCTACAAAAGCCCAAATTTGAGGTAAATTTGGCACCCAGGCCAAGGTCATTCACAAGGCATTCTTTAGCAATGTATGCAACCTCACAGGCAATACACAATTGGGTGGAGAATAGAAAATTCATCCTTGGTTTGGCCACTGTGTCTCTAATGGACATGGGTAGCATGTAAATGTTTCATCTCCCAGGCCCCTGCTTGTAAAGGTTTAATCTCCAAAACATCTGCTTATCCTCAAGGGTACCACAACTTGTCAGAGATTTGTATAGGCTTAAAAAGGCCCCAGTGGTCATTAGCTAAGTATACATCTATGAATCTATGAACTTATGATCCTATAACTCATGAAAGAAGAAATAACCCATAAGTGTATCCTGGTTTAATGTAAGACAATGTAAAGGTTCAAGTGCCCAAGACATCCAGTTAGTGCAGACTGAAAAATGTTTGTGCATGATTAAAATAAAACTAAATGTTTTTCAGTGAATCATTTCTTGACACTGTGAATGGTTCTTACAGAAGCAGGTGAAGATAAACTTGCAACTAGTATAAAAGATGTTTGGCAGTAAAATGTAGTTTATTTTTGAACTTGCAAGTATTACCAAACAAATATCCTTTTATTAAATTAGGAAAATAACACATTTTCCTCATATACAATAGGAGAAGACTGATAGTTCTGGTAAGACAGTTCTTTAATAAAATCCGTATTAAATGTAAACATACTAAGTGAAGAATACAATTATAATAAAGTATGTTAAGTAATAAAATTGCACACAAATCTATGAAACTTATTCAGCAGAAATTACAGACCTTTAGATGATGCATTCACTGGCACTGTTGAAAAGTTCAGCAGTATTTATTTATTTATTTATTTATTTTGCTAAACAAGTGTCCCCTATCTGTTTACAGATTCTATGCTTCTTTTAATTATTCATCCCTTTGAGGCCCTGGTAGTGCCTGACACATGTACCTTATAGTGTTTTTAGTGGGGAACCACAGGAACAGGTGGGAGGTAATAAGCCTGGCTTTCTAAATTTATTAATGAGCAGTCCCAAAGACATACCTCTCAACCTGTGAGCTGCAGAATCAGAGCACTGGCCATTAAAAGTCATAACAGTTCTTTAGAAAGAGGAACACTTTCTTATTATTTTACAATAGGTCTTTACATATAAGACCCTATATAGTTTGTGATAGGAATCTTTGTATAAGCTTAGGTCTTCTTCGAGACAGTCACCAAGGCCATAGATGAGGGAAAGGTAGTTCACACAGCCTACCTTGACCTCATCAAAGCTTTCAACACCATTCCCCACTTGAGGATTACAGAAAAACTCACCAGCCTGGACATAAACCCCTACGTCACGAGATGGGTTGCCAACTGGCTTACAGACAGAACACACATGGTAAGAATAGCGGGCTCCAGGTCCGACTCTAAACCAGTCACAAGTGGTGTCCCGCAAGGCTCGGTCCTGGGACCCCTACTGTTCGGCATACACTTCTCAGTAGTACAGGCAAACACAGGAGGACTATGGCTAACCAAGTTTGCCGATGACTGCAAACTGGGAGCCATAATTGACTCTCCAGCTGACACGGACATCCTCCAAAAGGGCCTTACTGAGACAGACACCTGGTGTCAAAGTCATGGCCTCAAGCTAAGTGCCAAAAAATGCATAGTCATCCCATTTGGGAAAAACAAAACTTCCATGAATTACCACATAGGTGGCAGCCCCCTTAATAGAGAAGAGGTAATAAGATATCTGGGGAACCAGGTAGATAATAATCTCTCCTTTGACAATCATATTGCCAAAGTAGTTAGGAAATCCTTCTATGTGGCCCATCTATTTACAAAAGGGTTCGCATCTAGAAATAAAGAGGTTATAATGCCCCCTCTACTCGTCACTCATTAGACCCATTATAGAGTACAATGCCCAATTGGGATGCACCTCACAAGACACTTCCAAAAGCTGGGAAGACCACAAAAGCAACTCACCAAGAGAATTACTGTCCTCAAAAATATGTCCTATGCAGCCCGACTGAAAAAACTCTGGCTGTACTCAGTGGCATATCGCTTACTCAGAGGTGTTCTCTGCCTGCCTTACAAAGCCATGTCCAACTCAGAATTGATGGACATGCTCCACCTAAAGAAATCCAAGTCACTGCGAGCCACGCCCTCTAGTGAGCTAAACTTCACCACAACAATAAATAGAACATGCTGGAGGGATACATTCCTGTCACAGTGACTCCCCATTCTTTGGAACAAAATTCCAAATTACATCGGGCAGAGCCCCTCACTAACACTCTTCAAGAGAAACCTTGACAAGTGGATGGGTAACAGAAAATACACCCCTGGGATCACTTCACTGGCTCTGCTTGACAGAGGATCAGTTAATTAATCAATGGGGTGGCGAAAGCCGACACACTCAGGCTAGGCTTATAAATGCCCTTGGGCAGATAGCCTAGTACCTACCTACGAACCTTAGTTTGTTTATGCGTATAATGTACATACCAATAAAAATGTCTGATTTTATGAGGAACAAGGGTGCATTTGATGGCTAAAATCATAGCACTATGCCTAAATCATAGCAGTTGAGAAGTATGCCCACACAGCAGACTACCAAGTGTACAGGGAAAGTTAACAACAGTCCTTAAGGGTAAAATGAGTTAGAAACAGACCTAGGGACACAAGTTGCACAGTGCTGATAAACCCTCTAAGGAAAGATGTGACCTGTAGATGCCACAGTAGTATACAGCACGTCTGATTCAATGTTCTCCAATTCAACATCGCAGCTTGCTTGGAAGACATTGCTCTGTGAATTGATTAATTCTGGAAGGGAATATACTCTGAAATGTTAAATATTCTTGAAATGTTTAATACATTGGCCTTCAAGATAATATGTGGATGCAGCTAGTAGAATAATACTTATAAAGTGGCATTGTTTCTTTTTTAAGCTTTTCTTATGACAGCTTCAAAAGACGTAATCTCACAATTGCATGGTTGTATATCGCATGGATCAAAATTATGAGGCTTAGGTGGCTACACGGAGTAGTGAGATAAAGCTGCTCTTCTGCTAGCTATCTTCGACTATGTAACTTCAAACACTGTCATACTGTCTTTTTCCCTCTTGTATTAAATGCTGTTGTTGTTATGGCAGTTGTCTTTGGGTCCAGGTTATTTTTGAAAATGCTCCTTGAAAAAATAAGTAAGTAAATACAATTAAGGCATTATACAGTCCAAATATGCAATTGCAGATAAGGTAATTGAGCATTTATGCAGAACAACAGTAACACAATGAAGGCTGGCAAATGAGAGGGGAAGATACTAATCTGAGAATTTCAGAATTGTGAAACTGAGAATTCTGAAGCTACCCATCCATTGGGAAAGGCAGTTATTTGTAGTCACTTCATATTGCGGTGGGCAATAAGAATGTATAAGGAATATGAGGCAAAGGGGCTATGGGAAAGAAGCTCTCAATGGGAAAAGGTTACAGAAAAGTGGGTTTCAAATTGCCATTTTCACAACACTGAATTCCAAGACTTTATACTGACACTGCTCCCGGGTAGAGCGCGACATAAATCTGTGGATATCGCTGCTCTGTCCTGGAAAACAAACATCAATAAATACATACATACATGACATACATACATAAATAAATACTAATCCCTGGTAGATGTACAAGTCATTGACTATATAAAAGCAGATTTTTTTTTTCGTTTGGGCTATTGTATCATTTTTTATAGTTCTTACCATATATTCCCCAAAAATCAAAATGGTGTCAATACATAACAAGCCAGCATTCAGAGATATTCAATCATCAATAATGTAGCAGACATCAAAAGATACTGAAAAGCCCATACTTATGATTCAGCACTGTACCACAAGCATATGAAATTTCTTCTGTGCCAATTAATCCATAATGCTGTTGAAAATATATCTATTTAATAGATTTCTGATGTCTTCACTTTAGGTGTAGAAAGGGGTTCCCTTCATAATTTTGATGTACTGAAATCCTGAATTTCAGTATTTCAAAATTGTAACACCGAAGCCTTGAAATCCCGAAACAGCAGAAGCACGAAATTCAAAATACCGAAGTTCGGAGCTTCTGGTGTTGCGGTGTGTGAATGGGTATGTGTAAGTTCAGGTAAGTATGTATGAGTGTGTTGGTTAAGGGCTTTAGTGTATGTTAGTGTATGTTTTGGCTGTGATGTGTCTGTGTGCAAGGGACTGTGAAATGTGTGGGTGTGAGTTACCTTTGTGTGTGTGATTGTGCAAACTCGAAGTTAGTATATATAAGTAGGGGGTGTGTGGGGGGGAGCAGGGGGGCTTGCCCCCCTGCTTGTCTGTAGTGTAGGATTGTATGCTTGATTGTGGAGGGAGATTGTTTGTATGGTATCATGCAAGCCTCAGCATGTTCAGGAACAGGTTTGTCTGACTTTGATCAACATCTTCCTCCTCCCAGGATAAATGATCAGGTTTACGTCATTCAGTCTCATCCTCCCATACCCAGTTCTTCTAGAACTTGAGCTGCTGTTTGTACTTTGCTCATCTGGATCATAGTCAAGACTTTATTCCTCTGGACTACCTGATCACCGTATTTTAACTATTTCTGACAAACAGGTAAGCTCCACTGAGCAGATATGTTTCTTTTAATAGGAAGCCCGATAGGAGATATCCATGATTAATTTATTCAGAGTCCTGTAGTATGTACAAGAACCTTGAAGGAATTGGCTCAGGGACTGCAGGATGCTACATGCTTGTTGCTCATTGTCTGAAACTGTAGCGCAGGCTTCTTTGTTTTTCAAGTGGTGTTCCAACAAAACTAGTTTTGTAACATGCATCTGCGTAATGAATATATAATAAACATTCCTTTTAATATCCTTTTACAGATGTTTGGCTGTGGATCAGTAGCACAAGTTGTCCTTAGTGAGGGTCAAAAGGGACGTTTCCTAACAGTCAACTTAGCCTTTGGATTTGCTGTGACCCTTGGGATCCTTGTATGTGGACAAGTATCTGGTATGTATACCAAGAGTCAAGAAAAAGCATTTGGCATAAGGATATGTGCTGCCCTTAAAACCATTTTTTCATACTTTATATTTTTACTGGTGAATTGCTTGAGTTGTGAAAATGTCAAATTTGAGGATACAGAACATTTTTTTTGTGCAATAGCAGATTTACTTCGCAGCAATGACATGCAGACATTTTTGAGATATGATTTCTAATCAGATTATTCATTAACTTACTTATAAAACTAAGAATTGTATAATGAAAAAATATGCTTACTTCAACATCTTCTGTGCCTACAACTTATTTCTACATTTTCGAGTTCAGATTACTTTGAGTGTTTGTCGATTTAAGATGTAAGATATTGACTGCAGTCTACAAGTGTATCTTATTTTCTTTTAACTTCTGTGACTTTGAACCAGACTATGGTTAATGGATCATTTTAAAACTCCTTATTACAAAATAATGTTCCATATTGCACTAACAAACATTCACATTAGAATATTGCTGAATGTATGGAGCACAGAGCTGCACTTCAATGCAATGTTTATTTGCAAAGGCTTCTGTTGAACTGGTGTGTTTAGCCAGTATGTGTGTACACATTTTATGTATGAGTGAATGGAGCCATATTCCTTCACAGTTACATTATTAATTACAGTAAAAGAAATGCAACACTGATATGAACTGAATATATTACTTCATTGCATCTCTTTTACATTTATGCCTTTGAATGCATACAATATTTATCTGGGGTGGGATGTAATTTCTTTCTTTGAATCAATGTACTTGAGCTCCATTGTTTTATCATAGCACACATAAAACTGATATTAGGCTGGCAATTCTCATGACTCAGTTATATCTTATATGTTCAGTATGAATACTTTCTCCCAGTATATCATGAACATTTGCTAGGGTTTTTTGCAAAGTTTACTTATGGACACTAATCATTTCAGTGCTCATTTTAATAATATCTGTTCTATTATTACTCAAATTTACATGGGCGCTTGGTGTAACAGCTCTCTGACTCAAAGTGACTCTCTAAGGTCCCTTCTTGGGAAACTTCCATTAGTGACAATGCTACTGCTGTAGCAAATGATGCCACTTGCCTTCACTTGTCCACTACCCTCTGGCCAAAGGTTTCTTCTGCCATCTTTCTTGAAGTTCAAAACTTACTGGCCATCTTCCTTTGGAAATGGTTTTGGTCATACATCTGGTCACTAGTCCAGTCATACCTACATCTTGGATTTAAGGTTTCCTGGGGTAGCATCCAATGACCACTTCAATAGTATCTTCCTAGGCTTCAAGTTTTGTTCCATGCATATCAGTCTGCACTCTACTCATGGCCCATCAGGGTGTTGATTACTAACTGCTTTCTTATGTCTTTATTGACTATGCACCTTTGAAGCCCGAACCTAGGAAGAACTTTCCTCACACAACATTTGCCAGTTTTAGATGAAAGAATAGTTACCAGTTTACCAGTGTTATATTTTGCACACACAACTAAAAATGCTGCAACGTGCATTAGATTTGTGATGTTTGTCTTAGCCTGTAATGGGTCACTGTTAAAAAAATGACTAATGCATATATTATTTGTACAAGTATTAATTAATTAGTTAATAAATTAATGGGTACAGGAATGAGATCACGAGAAAGTAAACAATGTTAACAAATAAAAGCAACTTGGAGTAAAAAAAAAACATCATGTAAAGTACAGTCAAAGGCCATATACAGTATGTATGGGATTTAAATACAACAAATTGTAAATAATGTAAGGAACTACCCTTAACAGTATTGTTTTGCTAGCTAGAAGCCCCCACAGATGAATTTAAATAGAACAGCAGTAAAAAGCTAATCAATTCAAACAATTTAATACCATCTGAAGGAATATTCAGATTCTACATTGGAATAAACTTTGGGTAAAATACTTGATGGATATTGCTTAATGGATCATCATAAAACTAGACCTACAGCATGTGGTTCCATTGTATAATGTTTAGCACTCTCGATTCTGAATCCAGCAATCTGAGTTCAAATCTCAGTGACCCTGCTGCATACTCAGTTTCAGCCCTGGTCTGGTGCCTATATCCCTGATGGGCAGAGGCAATCAGTAAAGTATCCCCTATATAAATCAAAATTGTGGGTCACATTTGGGTTGCACAGCAAGGCTTGTAAGAGTCCTAGTGGTCATTAGCATGGTATACCCCTATGAAGTTGACAATGTTACACCTATCTACAACAGACACCTGCACAAAAAGTAAAATCTTAATTTGTATGCAGGTTTTCTAATTTTGTCATTTTTATTTTTGTGTATGCAACAGACCTTTTCAACAGTACCATTTAACATAGATATTTTCAAATATAATGTTCAATCCATATTTGTCTACCATATTGTACATTTTGCCATGGTGCATACAGCACAAATATCTAATATTTATAACTTATTATAACAGAACAAAATGTATTTGGACTCCTAGTCATTCTCACCTCAGCCATAACCTTAACACTCCTATTCCATAACTTGAAGCACATCCTTCCTTTCCCCCTATTTCTCCCTTGCGGACTACATGCTGAATTATGCACCACATGCCGAATTCAGTGTACTGTACTTCCCTGCCTCTTCATGTACACAGTGTGACCCCCCTCCCCATTAAAGCCCATTCCAAAGAAGTGGATGAATGGATGGACAAGTGCAGTTCTGATTCTGAAACTACATTATTCATCACACTTTGGGGACAGGGGAGGGGGGTCTGGCCATGGAGATAAGTGAGGTGCACTGGTTGCCGATTTAGTTCTCAGGGTTTGGAGGGATTTCTGTTCAGAGAAGTGGGATATCCACAATAGCAGTGTTTTAGGTGACACTTGAGAGTACTGCTGGGTCTAGAGTATATAAACTACAGTGGACCCAGCCAGCTTCTCCCCCACAGTGATGCTTTACAATGCTTTAACAGTGGTTGGTGTATTGGAGAACTGTGAATTTAGAGATGTTTGATTATAGCAATAACCCACGCTTGGGTGTGGGTAATGCTAGATTTACCCACGGTTGGTGTGGTTTGGTCACAAGGGTGAAGCCCGAGTGGCCAAACAAAGCCAACCGTGGGTAAATCCAGCATTACCCACACCCAGGCGTGGGTTATTTCTATTATACAATGACATTTTTTAAGAAAAAAAAAATATTTTTCTTAAATAATGGCATTGTATAATGCCTCCTTGCTGCTCTTCCGCAGCTGTCTGGTATTCTGTGGCAGTTCTGATGTACTGCGCATGTGTATGCCTACACAGTACATCAGAGCTGTGGGCAAAAGCAATGGAGAAAGCAAGATCTCCGTTGCTTTTTACAAACTGTTTCGCTATGTTAAATGGGTTTAACATAGTGAGATAGCTTTAAAAAAGCAACGGCTCCGTTGCTTTTTTTAAAGCTGTCTTGCTATGTTAAACCCATTTAACATAGCGAGACAATTTTGAAAAAAGTAACGGAGAAAGCAAGATCTCCGTTGCTTTTTACAAACTGTCTCGCTATGTTAAAGGAGTTTAATATAGCAAGGCAGCTTTAAAAAAAGCAACGGAGAATCTCCATTGCTTTTTTTAAAGCTGTCTCGCTATGTTAAACGCGTTTAACATAGCAAAACCGTGTGAAGCAACAGAGATCTTGCATTCTCCGTTGCTGTAAAAAAAAGAGTTATAGTAATGGAAAAAGTCCGAGTGACCGGACCTTTTTCCATTACTATAACTCTGATTTACAATGTGCACGCTCACCAATCAGCATGCACATTTTTGAATATTAATGGGGGGTCATTGTATAATAAAAAATATTCAACATCCTGTGATTTAATACAAGTATCGGGTTTGATCTGCCTCTATGACACAAGAAATCTCATGAAGATTAGTGTATGTTTACATTCATTGCAATCTTCACAAAAGACCTTCATGCCAAACCATCTTAATGTTCCAGGCTTTTTTTTTTCACAGTTTAGCTCATAGGTTTTGCAGGGGTGTCACACTGGTAACTTAATACGCAGTTAAATCTTAATGAAATTAGATGGATGTGACAAACACTATGAATACCCGTCTTCGGGCAACATAAACGTTGTTGGTAGCTGAAAGGAATTAACCGTGAACAGTGTGATAAGAATAAAACAGAAGTATGATTTCAATGCCATTGTTTTAATTTCCCTTGCGAAATTTATGATGACAGCTTAGTTATTCTGATGCACAAATCAATTTATTATATAAACTGTACTTGTTTAGAAAAAAAAGGTGAGCATTTTATATTATCAGTTTCATTATAAATATAATTTTGCTTTGCTTTTCTGTATGGACTGCTGGTTTTGTTCTGTCATGTAACTTGAGCTTGTCCACCTTCACTTTGACAGATAAGTATGTTTAGGCTGGGGAAAGATCTAGTATTCTTAACTAATATACAAATTATGAAAATTGTATAAAGAAAGCTGTTTGTAGATGTGTTTGATCCAGAGCTGCATGCTGTTGTCGCAAAAAGATTGAGAGAAAAGAGAGTTTTTTGTTTGTATTAATAGTTTACACGTTTTAATATCAAGTCAGGCAGTGGTAGTGACTTGTCAGAATCTCTAAAACTGATGTTTTAGAGACTAACCCTCACGTGACAGTTTCATGTAAAAACTAATATTTAAAGTTATATCTGTGTTTAGAATTACCTTCCCTTCTCATGAGCAGTTTTTCTTCACATTCCTTAACATGTTAAAACAGCTTGTGAGACGTTGAAGTGAGTGCACACGCCCACACACACTTTGAAAGAACCTCAAACAATGAACTAACATATACATATTGTGTGGTGTCATCATTTTAAATTCATCACTGACAAGGTGGAACTTCGGCAACACATGCTGTGAAGTACTTGTCTTAGAACATTTTACAGCATTCATTCGTTATATATTTTGCCTTAAGCAATTATTTTTCTGTTTCACACAATAGATGCATGAAGTCAAACAGTTTTTTAAACATATCTTAATAAGAAGAAAACATTTAATTACCACAAAGCCTTGTCTTACAATTATAAAATTATGAGTATAAAGAAGGAAAGTTAGAATGAATTATGTCACTTTTTAAGAATTTGTTATAGCTGTAAAACATTGGTGTTTACTTTTATAAGCGATATTCTCGTTTGCCTCAGCTCTGGAAAAACTTTAGTTTCTTTATTAAGCAAAAAATGTATTTTAAGAAGCAAAATTGTCAGATAAGATGTCTCTAAATGGTATCAGTGTGACACTCTGAAGTCAAGTAACCATGAGTCTGAGTGCACCAGTCAGACTAATATATTGCTGCTAGTTCAGAGTAAGGCCTTGGAAATGCATTCCAAGGTTACTTTCCATCTACACACAAAACTGTGTATCTACATCAATTTTGGTTTTAAACTCAGGCGTAATGTTTCTCATTAGTAAGAAGAATTATTATCAGTAAGGTTCTTTTCTAAGTGGGCTTGCCAGGGGCTTACATCTTGCTGTTTTCAGTGGGTTTAATAAGTTCATAGGTTCATTTACCCAGTGTTCAGACCCTGAGGTAATCTAGGAATACTGAGTTCTTTAAGGCATTTGTTTATCACAACACATATTTGAAGCAGATGTTTGAATTAGCTATAGTTTTGAATCCATTACTAAATTTATTAATCTGTCCCATAACCTAGGAATAGAGTGTGTAACATATTTGTCCATATATTCTTGGTCAAATTTTATGTGTTAATGTCATTGTTGTTGATGAGGGCGGCCACGGTGGTGCAGTGGTTAGCATTGCCGCCTCACAGCAAGAGGTTCTCCAGTTCAATTCTCGGCTGGGGTGCCTTCTGTGCAGAATCTGCATGTCCTCCCTATGGTCACGTGGGTTTCCTCCAGGTGCTCCAGTTTCGTCCCACATCCCAAAGACATGCTGCAGGTGGAGTGGACATACTAAAATTGGCCCTAGGTGTGATTGTGTGTGTGTGCCTTCTGTGGAAGGTTGGGCGCTGGGCTGGCAACTTGACACTGTAAAACTCCACTGCCAATCATGAGTGGACAAGGTGATCCACTGTGGCGACCCCTAACTGGGAAAAGCCGGAAGAAGAAGAATGTCATTTTTGCTGATATAATTCCTCACGCTCTTACAGAGCTATGTAACTCCAAGTCCACTATAGTCTGTAGTATATCAGAATTAAATATTTTTATTATTAATAATAATAATAATAATAATAATAATAATAATAATAATAATAATAAAACACTGTGTTTGCCTGTAACAAATCAATACACACAACTGAATAACCCAGGTTCTTGTAACTTTTCACTTTGTACTTTATTATAGAATCATAGGAATCATAGGAGATTACTAGGCTACCGACCCAGAGGTCATTTTAAGCCTAGCCGTTTTATCCCAATGCAATACTATAGAAATGCTAGTAAATACCCACGACTGCATTTAGTTATGACTGCACATGTCCAGGAGGGCTGTGGGCTCTATCCCCGGTAAAAATTTACGGTGCCCCATCCACTCATCCAGGCTCCTTTTGAACAGTGTCACAGAGGTTCACTGTTTCATGTGAATTGGTAGCCCCATCCAAAGATGCAGCAGTCGCTGGGAGAGAAATAGGGCATGATGGAGGGACAGATTTAAGTCGCAGGCTATATTTAGGTCCCTGGAACAGGTAGTCCTAGTCCCATATGATTTACAGATATGCAGCAAGTTCATTAAGTTTGGGTCTTGCATTTCTCTGTAAGCCAGGCATAAATCTCCCCTAAGAAGTCAATATGATACGGAGTACAGTGACAAGCACTTTAGTCTGTCTGTGTAAGGCACATGCTGGAGCCCACTGATCTTCTTGGTTAGAAACTTCTGAGGTCTTTAACTGCTGTAGGTGCTTAGTACGGTACATTCCAAATGGGGCATTATACTCAATTATGGGGCGGATAAGTGCCTAGTATGGGGGGGGGGTTATAACTTCTTTTGTTCTCTCTGCATTCAGTTTGAGACTGTGACTAACACAAGTCACTGGTTTGAGTGACTCACTCCTGCACATTGACACAGTGTACTGAAAAAGTTTAAAGCAGGCCATACAATTTTTTTTTTTTTTTTTAAAGATCTCTTCACACATGTACAAGCAGATGTGGCCAACAAGCCATCTACAGTACTTCAGTGTACCAGTGGGGCTGAAAAGGCTAGGCTTCTAAAAGCTGCGCTAGTTTACTGCCTAGTAGCAGTACATGAACCCATAATAAAATGAAACTCTTCACACCTTCAAAACACACTACTGAACAATAAATCTGGCAGACTCGGTCAAACTCAAAGTCATCACATAAGAAACAAACAGAAAAGCAAAGCTGTACCTACATGGTAAATAAAAGACTAGTGACAAAAAAAATACAGCTTCCTCAACCCCAATTAAGGCTTTAGTCTCCAGAATCAAGTCAAATACTTTACAAGGTAGCCCAGGTGACTGGGGGATCCTTACAAAGCTATAGAAAGTTATCAAATTCTGCACTAGCGAATGGTTGCTGGCGCAAACTGTGTTCAGATTTTCACATCATAATCCAAAATGCTTACCTGGAGTACAATAATAATAAAAGGCAGAATGTGAAGCAAAAAACATTTCTTGAACAAATGTAATGTTAATTAAATACAAAGTAGTTTGGACAAGATATTAACGTGTTCGGTGTATTACATAAATCTTAGGTCACACAAAGCTCCATGTCTCTTCACTGAACACACAGTGCACCAACTGCGATGTCCATGACAGTTGCCCATCTTTCATAAGTAAAAAGCATATATGTTTTTGCAAATAAGCACCGCATTAATGATGCAGATGTTAATGTAAACTGCTGAGTTTAACTTTAGGAAAGAATCTTGATGACAAAGCAGGATGAAGACCACAGACCGAGCAAGGGGACTGATGGCAGCAAGCTCTATTCAGAGTCACATTTTTAAACAGCCTACCTCTACAGATGAAAGGAGTTTCTGCATTACTGAATGAGGATTAACTCAAGAGTCAATGTAACAGGAATCCAGCGAGAAATGAAAAAAGGAAGGGACTTCAGAATTACATACTTTTATATAATCTGCAGAGATTTTTCGTCTCCAAAAGCTAAAAACGTTTACAGGCGAACAAAGCTTATCGGTAATTATTTAAATCTGGCAAAATATGATACCAATACAAAAAAAAAAAAAATCAAGACAGAGTGCACTCACTACTCTCTAGTATAATTACCCTGTATTCCCAGTATATGAATATGTAATGCTAGTTTCTTAACATGCAGTGCAATGAAAACGTAGTCGCCCCTTCCTAATTTCTTATTTTTTTGCATGTTTTTCATACCTAAATGTTTCAGCTCAAACAAATTTAAATATTAGACAAAGACAACCCAAGTAAACACAAAATATAGTTAAGTGATGATTTTATTTACTAAGGAAAAAAAACTATCCAAACCTACATAGATAGTGATTAAGTCATTTTGTAAATCTTGTTTGTTCAGCTATACAACTTAAGGGTTTTATTTGAGTCAAAATGTAACTACAAAATAAAGAACTATATTCTAATACTGAAAAAAATAAATATAGGATGTAGTTCTCCGATATTATTAGGATCCCTAGTTATCATTATTTTAAAAAGAAACCTGACCTGTTTCATGACTCATGATCATACTGTAGCTGCCTGTGCCTTAAATGACAACCTGTCATCGATCAGAACTCCTACACCCTTATTGTACTTTACTTGTTTTAGAGTAATGGTGTGGAATATTTTGGTACTAGTTTGGTACTAGTCATATTTCCCAAACTATACATTTGTAGTTTGCAAGGCTAAGTTGTTCTATTTTACCATTTTGGACCAAAGTCTAACTTTTCTTAATTTATTTAATGTTTATTGACATTAGATTACTGGGAAAGTCTGACTGGGTAGAAGCCCATTCTCAGTGGAGGCCTGGGAAGAATAGACCCAAATAATTTAATTTTAAGCGAATGTGGAATAACTTACTGAATTTTGCTACTGCCTGCATACTTAGCTTTCCAAGTAAACAATGCTCTTGGAAATGTAGAACATACTAGGTTAAACAGTATAGGAACTAATACAGACTTCTGAGGGATTCCTAAATTCATGTGCTTTTCTGTTGATAAAGCTCCAAGAACAGATATTCTTTCTGTACAGCTGTTCCACCTATTACTTATTCAACTAATACTATATTTATTGATTTTGAAAGATTTTTGTCATTCATATTATTTCATATAACAAGCTATCAGAAATCTTTGCTAAATCTAAGTAGATAGCGATTACTATTAGAACCATTGACATTTGCATAACTAACTGCATCACAAAACTCAATCAGATCAGTCAGTGTAGAATAAGCCTTTAAAACCATGCTATGAAATGTCAGTATTCTTGTAGTATATGGAGTGAGGTGGTTATGCTCCAATATTTGGAAAAAGACAAACCAGTTAAGCATTATAGTGGTGCAAGACCTGATCTTAACAATTGTTAAGCACCCATTGCTTAAGTTGTTAAGGCTGAGTCTAGTGCTCGGCAGTCAAATCTGCTAGTATTGAACAGCAAGTGACAACAGCATAATAAAAGGCCTGTGGTCCTTTGTAACATGTCCTGACTTCCTGTTAGAATAAAAGGTTGTCTGCTTGACTGCATTTTCTGAAGGATACAGTCTGAAACTGAAATGTATGTCATTATTTTATAAATTCATCTCTCAGTAATTTGTCCAAAAAACACAGACTTTAAGAGGAGCAGACCAAATACATGAGGGAAAAGACTGGACATTCAGTGAAAATCTGGGCAGTTTAGAGGTATGGAAGGTGAGTATAAACATAAGGGACTGAGTTATACTACCTTTGTGACAGCACTTGCTAAGTGCTTTATGGCTTTGAAAGCCAACACACCACTATGTGTTCTTGACAAGGATGCCAATATTCACCTCTCGAGCTTGAATTTCTTGGTATCCATATCTCAAACACATAATAAGTCAGTTAGGATCAATGATCCACTCATAATCATCTGTATTATACCTACTGAGTTCTCTCAGTTTGTGTAATTTACATTATTTTAGAACATTATAGAAGTATCAATGTTAAAGTAGTGGACTAGACTGTAAAGAATAATGTATGGTTTAATACAAGATCATCTTGGATTTAACATACTTGGGATAGTCTATGACAATGGGAATGAATCCTGTGAGATTATGTATAGGTAACATAAAACTTCAAAAGTACATTAGCCTGGCTCTGTGGTACAGAAGGATGGAGCCTTAACTGTGGCCCAGGTGACTGGGGGTTGATTAGTGGCCCAGCACTGGAGGAATCAACCATGGAGGAAGAGGAGTGAAGGAGCATAACATGGCCACCTCTCTTGATGTGGGGTGAGGAGGGTTGTATGCACTTGGCAGCATATTGCCAAGTGTGATTTTCTTCTGTCATGGAGACCAGGGAAACCACCTTCCATACTTTTGGATTGCCAGGTGGAGCTGCTTGAAGGCAATGCCCCATGTGGAAGTGAGGGTGTGTCCTATATAGACAGCCCAATGAATGCCTCCTTCCCTTATGCAACTGAGTGTATGTGGGAACATTAGGGCAAAAAGCCAAACAAAAAAAAAAAAAAATGAACCACCTCTTAAGGCTGCCATAATGATGGATCCTCCCAGACCCTCACCCAGGTTGAAAAACATAAGCAAGGAATTTATTTAGTTAAAAAATTGTTTTATGGCTCGTCACTCTCTTACTATGAATACAAGTCTGGATCTCTTTGCCCTGACAGGGTACTATTCAGACAAGGAAAACTACAAAAATAAGAATATGACTGGGTATGTCAAACCATACCCCTCAATCTCTTAGCACAAGAAATCTGGACACTAAAATAGTGGTGGGACAAAAGCCTAAAAATAGGGACAGATTTTAAATATTGCACTTATGAACATAGAAAGTTTGTAGAATAACAAGATTTGTAAAAAGAAAAAAAACACACTTGAAGGCACTGTCCTGTAACCCAAAGAAAAACAGGATATCCAAATAAAAAGTGCATTAATGCACAGCCACAAACCACAACAAGTACAAAATGTAGGACAAGTGCTTTCGTTTGCTTCAATTGCAGACTTTATCAAATCTCAGAATAACAGGATTTGTGTTGGCATACATTTTTCTGAAGGACATGAAGTCTGAAACTGAAATTGAGGCCATTATTTAGTGACTTCAATCCTCAGCGATTTGCCAGAAAATCACAAATTGTGTGAGGGACAGACCAAAAATATGTGGCAAAAATCTGGATGTTTTCCAAAAATCTGGACAGTTGACAGGTATGAAAGACATATTTGAGTAGATGTACTTAGTATTAAAGATTAAAGTTCACCTTTTTAAGCAAGCGTGTATTTCATTTCCAAGTTGTTTTTTTTTTTTTTTTTTTTTTTTTTTTGTGGCTCAGTGTTTTGTTTAGTTATTTAAACTACAGTGATCCTTGTTAAGTGAGAATGAACAAATATTTGCAGTAATTAAACTGTACTAGTCACAAACATATATCAACGTGTAACTCAATTTCATACATAATTAGTATAGTACTGTTACAGAATTAGTAAATGAGCTTTTTTGTGATATTTGTGTCTGTGCACACAGTGTGCATGCTTTACACATGCTGTTTGATGCCATGAAACCTTGTTAGAATGTGACATGGGAAATGCCACCAAAGCAGCGATTTTATTTTCATATCTTTTTTCTGATCTTATTTGTTGATGGGATCAGATGGACATTCTTGTTTCAATGAAAGCAGATCTTCAGATTGAGATTAACATTATGTCTGGTGCTTCACATCAAATTTCATGTATTGTTACTTTATTTAATGTTAATTTATCTGTCCTGTTATTATAATAAATGTATTTATTTTTCAACAGTGAGTCAGTGTGTCTTTCATATAGAGATGTGTGGTAAAAACTTCCTTATAAGTTTCTGATGCTGTTAAACTACTCTTTAAAGCTACTTCACATTCATTGATACAGTCTATGACAGATTGAATGTTTTGCATTATATAATAAACATCTCTGTAGGTTATTTCTGTTAGTTACTGCTGGGTTTTAACTGTTATTCATTAATTCAGTAAAGCAGATGAATCAATTTTAATTTTAGTTCTAAAATGTGTTCACATCAATAAAGTAGAAATGTGTTCTTCCACAGTGTTGTCATAGTTTATTTATTTATTTATTGACATTTGATTACTGGGAAAATCGACTGGGTAGGAGTTCATTTTCAGCTGAGGCCTAGGGAGAAAAGCTTCAAATTATTACAAAACATTTTAAGAACAATAATTTACAATCTTCAAAAACAAAACAAAAACATCTGCAGTTTATATAACTGACTGAATTACTTTGTTCAAGAAGTTACTTACATTTATTAAAACAAATACCTTCAGTATAAAATCAGATTATAAGCCTTTCTAACATTTTAAAGCTTTAAAATATGAAAACTTGTGTAATTTCCAGCTGTTATATATGTAAGTAAGCACAGTAAAGTTTGTTATGCTTTATCTAATTAATCTTCTTCTCTTTCAGCTGTTCCTGTTAGGGGTCACCACAGCACATCACCTTTTTCCATTTCTTCCTGTTCTCTGCATCCTGCATCTTTTTAATTAATAGACTAAGATATTTTTTTTTTAATTGAAGAATTTATAGACTATTTTCTTTATTTCTTGTCTTTCACCTTCATCTTTCATTACAAATTACTTGCTTTAATAATTGCACAGAGGAAACATTTTAAATATCTCTTGTGCGTTGTACCCCTTTATATTTAGGACTGGTCTAGTTTGGGTCTACATTCTTTACTTAGAAAATCAGACTGGTGCTTATTGCACAACACTGACTTTCAAACATAGAAAGGAAATTCGCTTCATCCTGACACTTGTACCTAAACAGTACTATATTTCTTAACAAAAAAGAAATTTAACCATAACAGTAGGAAAAAAATAATAGATTTACAAGAATTATTAGATGCACTCATATTTGTTGGAATGTAGTATCCAATTTGTACTTTATTATTTCACAGGTGGTCATCTAAATCCAGCTGTGACCTTTGCTTTATGCCTACTTGGTCGTGACAGGTGGCGCAAATTCCCAATATATTTCTTTGCTCAGACAGTAGGCTCATTTATTGCCGCTGCTATCATCTATGGACTGTACTTTGGTATGTATTCAACTATCCCTTTTTTCTAACATTTTGTTGCATGATGCTAATGAGATTGAGATTGTTTTTCACTTTAAAATATCCTGGAAAACTAAACAAGAATGTGTATGTCTAGTTTATGAGAAAATACAGACAAATAATACAAAATGGAAATGAGAGGCAAATGGCAATTCAATATTCCTTATGTATCTCACAGCCAACAATTAACAGACATTTTCATGTCAACTCACAGTCATTCTTCAGTTGTTTTGTGTAATAATCAAAGTGTATTATTATTTTTAAATTCATTTTAATTTGAAGTATAAACAACATTATATATCAGGAAAGAACAAGAGAATTAGAAATGTAGGACTGCCTAAGCACATATTATAACATAAAGCTTTGCAGCATGCTATCAGTAGAGAATATAGGTTCATAGGTTCATAGGTTCATAGGTTGGTACTAGGCTATCGGCCCTAGGGCCTATTCAAGCCTAGCCATATCAATTCCCTGGATATTTCTTCCCACAATATTTACTTCTCTGGACCCCTGTCTAGCAGGGCGACTGACATGATCCCCGGGGTGAATTATCTCCCATCCAATCATCAAGGTTCCTTTTGAAGAGGGCCAATGAGGCGCTCTGCTTGACATGTATGGGCAGTCTATTCCAGAGTATGGGGAGTCTCTAGGTCTGGAACCTATCCCTCCAGCATGTTTTGTTCATTGTGATGACAAGGTTTAGATCCCTGGAGCGTGTGGCTCTGAGGGATTGGGATTTAAGTGGAGCATGTCCAACTGCTCAAAGTTTGATATGACCTTGTATGTTAAGCAGAGATCACCTCTGAGTAGACAATATGCACAGAGTATAGCTGGAGTTTTTTTAACATGGTCAGCATATGGCATCTGCTTTAGGCCTGTGATTCTTTTAGTGAGGTATTTCTGTGGCCTTTCCAGCTGTTGCAGATGTCTTGTGAGGTATATACCAAATGGGGCATTATGCTCTATAATGGGTCTAATGAGGGATGAGTACAGTGGGACAATGACCTCCTTTTTTCTGGATGAAAAGCCCTTAGTGATGAGGTGTGCCACATAGAAGGATTTCCTGACTGTTGTGGCGATGTGGTTATCGAAAGTGAGACCACTGTCCACCTGTGTCCCTAAGTCTCTCATCACACTTTCGATGTTTAGTGTCCTGCCACCTATGTGGAAATTCATGGGTACATGTTTTTTTCCAAAGGGAATAACTACATTTTTTGGCATTAAGCTTGAGCCCATGGCTCTGGCACCAGGCATCTGTTTCTGTAAGACCCTTTTGTAGAATATCCACATCATTTGGGGATTCAATAATGGCTTCCAGTTAGCAGTCATCTGCAAACTTTGTTAGCCAGAGTCCCTTAGTGTTGGCCTGTACTTCAGAGAAGTAGATGCTAAACAAGAGTGGTCCCAGGACTGAACCCTGAGGTACTCCACTTGTCACTTGTCTGGAGCTGGATTTGGAGTCAGCTACTTTTACAGTCTGGGTTCTGTCAGTAAGCCAGTTGGCAACCCATTGAGTGACGTAGGGATTTATGCCCAGCTTAGTAAGTTTATCTATGATTCCAGAGTGGGGGATGGTGTCAAAGGCCTTTGCGAGGTCCATATAGGCTGTGTGGACTGCCTTACCTTCGTCCACAGCTCTGGAGACTGATTCGAAGAAGTCAGTCAGATTCAGGAGACAAGATCGGCCCTTCACAAACCCAAACTGGGTGGGGTCCAGTGTTTGAAGATTGCCAATGTCTTTGTTTATAAGTTCCATGATAATGCGTTCCATGCCCTTGCAGATCAGGCTTGTCAGACTGATGGGACAGTAGTTCCCGGGATCCAAGGCGGATCCTCCCTTGTGGAGTGGGATAACTGTAGCTGTGCGCTACTCTGTGGGCAAGAAGCCTGAGGTGAGGCTATGATTAAACATGACACTTAGGTGAAGTGCCAGTTCATTTTGTAGTTCATGTAGTACACAGCCTGGGTTGTCATCTGGTCCCATGAATGCTGTATTCTTAGCTTTGGAGAGTGCGGTTTCTACCTGTGTGGCCGTGATTATTGGAATTTGGCAATCTTTTGGTATTGAGATGGGCCCTTTAGGGAGTGAGAGGGGGGTGAAGTTGGCACTAAATCAATCTTCCAGGATATTGGCAATATCCTTGGGATCAGTATATTTAATATAGACCTAATTTCAGTAAAAATCATTGAAAGAATTATGCAGTGTTACATAAAATAAAGAAGAAGATGTAAATCCTTACTTTGGAGCCTAATTGTAAAATGTAAATATTTAATAACGATAAATGTAAGCTATCCTAACAGCACAATGAGAGAGTTCCCATCTTTATTGCTAGAGTACCAAGTTTGATTTTTGAGCCAGATGATAGAGATCCAGCTCTGGGAGTTATTGAGTGACATTTACCAGGTCTGACTATTGAGCTTGGGTGACAGAGGTTCAGCTTCAGAAGTCACTGTCTACCATTAACCCGATCTCTTTCTCTTGGAGATTTGGAAGGGGGTGTTTCTTGTACACTACATCTTCTTGTGGAAGCTAAGGGTCATATTCCAAAGAATAGTATGGATAATAGGGCCATATTTACAGCTATGTAGTGGGATTCAGGGAGGGGTGGACATATGTATGTGTAGTGTTCACTGATTGCTTTGCACTTCAGACCGGGAGAGTTACAAATAGGTGCAGGGTATCCAAAATAATTCTGCCCAGTGCTGGGATGGCACTGTACCCTAACATCTAACCACTTTTCCTCCTGATTATAGAGATTGAGGAAAAACATACAAATATGGCTGCTGGTCAATACTTTTGGTGGGCATAACAGTATATTTAAAAAAAAAAAAGTATGGACAAATTATAAACATATCAAGATGTCAGAAAATGCTGGTACTTTTAAAATGTGGGATGAAAGTTATGTATTTATTTGAGGTTTTGACACATGACTGATATAAACTCAGTGATGCAGTATCCTGAGGGGTTAATATCCATCTTCTCCTATACAAACAGTCATAAATATTAAACACAGTCTCTTTCTCATTTGTTGATAAGGCATTCTTTTTATTCTCTCAATTTTTCTATATTGCTTCTTACATTTGGTTTTAGGGAGCTCAAACTGAACTGTAGAAATGTTTACGTTGTTTGAAATCCTTTTAACAGGGAGATAGCTTCATAAAACTGTGCAATTCTCTGAGCTGTGCGATAGTGGTTATCCTCGTGATGGATCACATATTGCTTTTATTTTTATAAATGACTACAAAAACTAAAAATGGAAGAATTATGTTAGGATTCATTCTATGGTTTAATTCAAATGATGATTTTGTTAAATCCCTGATATCTCTTTGAATCTCTTATTGATGTTTGGAAAAGCAGTTGCTTTTGCAGCCTGTACTGTGGCTACATGTCTTAATATGTGTTGATGCATTGCAATGTCAGCTGCAACTGCCAGCAAATGTCCACTTAAACAGATGCCATGTGAATAGCTTTGCCATGCTGACCTTTGAGTCATAACAGACAAACACACACACACACACACACACACACACACACACACACACACACACACACACACACACACTTGGTTGCTGCAAGATGAAGGAACCATTATGTGCCGGTGACACAGGGGGATTATCTTTTGACCCTCACCCACAATATTCCCACTGTGTATAATTCACCCTGGCATATTTATAAATATACACACTCCTGTGTAGCAATTTAACCTGTGGAGAGTGAGAATCCTATGAGGGTGCCTGTGTGTGTGTGTGTGTGTGTGTGTGTGTGTGTGTGTGTGTGTGTGTGTGTGTGTGTGTGTGTGTTAAGGAGAGTAATGTCAGTTTTCTGACCTCTGTCAGGGAGTAATACTTATCCAGATAGTTCTGCCTCCTCTAATGGGCTGAGAGACCAGAACATTGACTGCTGCATTTCACCCTGCTTCCCAGCACTCCTGTGATGAGTAGTTGAATGTGGCTATCAGCCGTATAGTTAGAAACACAACCTTATTTATCACTCTTTGTTAATTTTGTCATCTTTGTGATAATAATGCTTAATTCTGCTTTATTTTCATAGATGCTCTGATGAACTATGGAGGTGGTCAACTGAGAGTAACAGGAGCTAATTCAACAGCTGGAATCTTTGCAACCTATCCAGGAGAACATCTCACAACGCTAAATGGATTCTTTGATCAGGTTTGTGAATAACCACATTGACGTTCTATTCAGTAATTGCATCTGTAAGTTCATGTGTGTATTAGTTTGGTGTTGCACTGTTGACTCACTTCATTATTCTGCCAAGAAAATGCATCACATAGTCCCTTATGAGAATTATTTCTAAACCATCTACAAAAAGTGTAACACCATACTCAATTTTAAGATGACCTAAGTAGTTCTCTACAGTAGTTTTACCAACACAAACTAGAGAAAGGATTATGCCAGATACCAGCTTGAGGTACAAAATATCTGAAGTGCCTATGGCAGCACGTCCTTCTGGTGTAAAATCTGCCAGCCTGAATGGGAATGCGGTGGTTGCATTTGACAGCATTGTATTCACAACAACAAGCACACAGTTAAACAAGGCTAGACTAATCTTGCATTTTTTATTATAAATGTCTGTGCCTAATATTGTTTCCAGAATTAGCAGACCAGTGTGGCCAGCCTGTAACTTCCATCTATCATACATGTGATACAGGTGTACCCATGTCATCTAAGATATGCTTTACCCCATTCGTATAGCAGCAGAATTTCATTAAATCTAAGTACTGACTCTTCCAGTGAGTATTTTCCATCAGTACATTCATACAAGCGCTGCTCGATGGCTTGGGATACCTTTCACAGTGTATAAGTGGTGAATCACCACAAGAAGGGCTCTGTCTTAGTTGTCCAAGCTTCATCAAACAATTAACATCTAGCAGGGCTTCTATATACTTTCTTGTGTATTGATTTTTTTTTAACATTTATTACCTTTTGTGCTGGTTACTTTTCATTGTTGTACAATGAAATATAATTAACATTCAGAAACATGTGTACTGATTGGTCACAGCAATTGTCATGCATTTTCTAAATCCAGCATTACCTATGAAAAGTGGGATGACTTTAATAACAAAACTCCCTGTAGCTATTGCTTGTCTAAATAAAAGCTACAGCTGCCATATTCTTCTTGTTACTAAGTGGAAAAAGTTAATTTTACTTTTCACTGAAAAGGCACACAAAATGAAAAGACAGCATAGGTATGTGTATACCCCTTGCAGACTTCAAAGAATTTTCCCTCAGGCTGAAAGCAGATTTTGGAGGTATGATGAGAAAGAAAGAGGTAACTGGGAACATTTTTGGGAGTATAATGAGCTGGTAGACTTAAATAATTCTCTACAGAATACTTTGTCAGAAATATTGGGAGATGAAATGGCTGTAACTAAGAAAATGGTTTTGAGCTGGGACACAAGGTCTGAATTGCCTATTCACAGTAAGGCCTTATTAAGTCTAATTCTGTTGGCTGCCAAAAAAGCAATTATTAGAAAGTGGAAATCAAAATCTGAACCAACTGCACTTGATGTACTGAATATGTAAAAGAGATAAATGAACTGGAAATGGGATTTTTAGAAAAGGGAAGGGGCAAATTACATAGAAATAAATAAATTAAGGACAATACATGCAAAATAATGTTCAACAAGAGGAGAGAGGTTTAAGTGAAGGCAAGAACTGGCCAATTTATGTAATGTTGGATCAAATGATGGTTGTTTTAAAGAAGGAAAGCATATGTAGTGTATGATGCATGTAAATAAAAAATGTTAATATGGTTCATTGTCTTTCTATAAATGTATATGTCTATGTCTTAAGTGATAACTTAATAAAGATACTTAAAAAGAAGTTATGTACTTACCATATTTTTATTTTGACATTTGTTGACCAGGTATGCAAAACTGAGCATGAGCCCTTTTTCAGAGGAGGCCCATGGAGAAAAGCGCCAAAACAGAATACACTGAAGATTCAAATAATAATTAGGACTACACAAAGCTTTGAAGACAGCCTTTAATCTAAATACAGAAGCCGCTATATATGCAAACTAAAATTTTTAAGTACAGTATGGTTTAGATAAATCAGCAGGCAGTGGGGTTAGAGAGTACAAACAATGGTAATGTTCCATCTGTGTTGTCCATTTTCATTCTTCCTCAACCATTGGGTTCGGATCTGACCCTTGGATCTGACTCAGCCGATACTATAGCTCATGGCTAACTATAACTCTGGAGGACCACCTTATCCATAATGCACCAACCCTAACATACCTCAGATCTCGTTTGCTAATTGATAAAAATAGTAACTATATGAGTAGTGTACCTAACAAAAAAAAACAATATTTGGAGTGCCATAAAAGACACAGTGGTATCTAATAGCATGTCATTCTTCCAGAAGTCCAAGATGTCAAAGTTTGGGGGCTGGTGGGTAGGAAGTTGAGGAAGAATAAAAATGGACAACACAGATGGAACTTTATGGTAACTTCTTTATCTGATGTTGCCAATTTTCATTCATTCCTCAGTCATTGGGACAGAGTCCCCATCTACCTTATATCCAGGGGGAACTCGAAGGATATTCCTGAGCACAATTGAACCAAAGGCTGCTCTTCCCCTTGAGACCAGAACCAATTTGTAATGAGTAATAGGTGTATGAGGATTAGCCCAAGTAGCAGCTGTGCAAATGTCATCCATGGATTGGTTGAATAAAAATACTGATGAAGTTGTCATAGATCTTGTAGAGTGAGCTTTCAAAGGTTTTGGTAATGGAATGCCTGATTTATTACAGACAAAGATTATGCAGTCTGTAATCCATCTTGCCAATGTCACTTTTGTGACAGACTTGCCCAATTTGTTATCTGCAAAAGATATTAATAATTGACAAGATTTTCTAATGTTTTTTGTTCTGTGTAAATAAAAATGCAGCTGCCTATGAATGTCTAGTAAATGCAACATGTATTTACCTTTGTTTTCAAATTTGAGGAAGAAAACGGGCAAGTTAATAGACTGATTAATACTGAATTCTGATTAATACTGAATTCTGATACCACCTTAGGAAGGAAGGAAGGGTTAGTTCTTAATGTCACCGTATCCTTATGGAAAATTAAGTAAGGAGGTTTAGAGGATAAAGCTTGGAGTTCTGAAATTCTCCTGGCAGAGGTAATTGCCACTAGAAATGAGATGTTCCAAGTCAAAAATTTAGGATCATGTTCTGAGAAATAAAGTGAAAGGTATGAAAAGCTAAGGATACTATATATTTCTATTATTTTTTTATATTTTTTTTATTTGGGTAAGGAAGGAAAAGAATAAAAGGGAAAGCGAGTACCAACAATGGTACAAAAAAATACATACATGTATAAAAAGTTAGAAAAGCTGTAGATTAAGAATGAAAACAGTAATACCAGCAAACGAAATTAGAATACACAGAAAATGTATATAAATATGTATAGAAAATCAGGAAAAAAAGATTTTAATGATAATAATCCACTTATCTTAATCTAATAAGCTTGAGAGTAAAGCTGACCATGTCTAAACATGAAAGTGGCAAACAAGAGCTGAGGTATGTTAGGGGTTAATGAAAAAGCCAACAAACCAAGAAATTGTAAAATACTGACACGGCTTACTGTCAAAGTATACCCAAATTTATTGGTACAAAACGTTTAAAGCGCTTTTCGTTTGCCCAACCGGCAAACTTCATCAGAAACAAGTTATAACATTCAAAACCACATTTTATACTGCCAGATGGTCCTGGATAACCAATTAAGATACATTGTTGCATTTATCTTAACTTCTTAAAGAGACCACGCTGTTATGTGGCAAATACTCATGCTAAAATGTCACATACAGTTGAACAGTATGAAAATTTGCACTCCAATCTATTATGTAAACATCAGTACTTTATACTAAAACTTCTCGACGTGTAAGATAAATACTAATCATATACAAAAAACTATTTAAAATCAGCTAACAATTACAAAAAATCTCATGTTAAAAATACAACTGAAAAAGTTAATGTACTTCATCTCTGTAAACTTTTCAATTTTAAAATACTAGAAATAGAACAGGTTTCATTTAAACCCAGAAAATGATAGGCATTCAGCCTAACTTGCCAAAATGAAGTTCTTCAAGTTGTAAAGGTGTAGGGCCACCCCTAACATCCTGCATAACATGGTCGATGGCCAAGAACCTGAATTTGTGTTCATTATTCATAGAAGTATGCTTGGCCAGGGCATTATCAAGTCTGCCCTTATTAATGACGTATTGGTGTTCATATATTTTTCACAGAGCCTGCGCTCCATTTTGCCAATTGTACAATTTTCTTACTATAGATGTGAGAGACTTATACACCTGTATCCCCCATGATTTAGCTATTGAATGGGTAGAGTTAATGTTGAAGAAAAACAGAGCTCCAGTAGCTGAAATTTCTTTGGTCACTGCATTAATAGATTTGGTGTTATCTAACAACTTTTTTATGTTTCAAGACAACTTCTATTTACAAAAAGTAGGGGTTGCTATGGGTTCCCATTGTGGAGCCAGCATAGCAAACTTGGTTATGGCCCACTGGGAATCAGAATTTGTGTTTAAGAATAGAACATTTTGTGACTCTATGGTTTATTACACACGTTACCTGTCCAACATCTTCATCCTGTTAAAAGGTGATGAGGTCGTTAGCAGGAATGTGTTGGGATATTTTAATCAGACAACACAATTTCTATAATTCACTTCAACATTTAACACAGAGGCAATAGCGTATTTGGATATTTACTTAGCCAAAAACCATAACACGGGTCGTTTTGTGGCAAAGATACACAGGAAGAGTACATATTCAAATACATTCCTGCATTTTTCTAGTTGTCACCCATTGCACCAAAAACGATCAGTCATTAAAGGCCAACTAGTGAGAGCCTCAGGAATGGTCAGTCAAGATGAAGATTTTATAGAAGAATGTCACCTGCTGAGAAACATGTTTGCCCAACGTGGTTATCCTGAAATTCTCTTAGGCAGTTAAATCAAAGAAGTTAGAACTAAGAGATTTAACCACATTTACACACCAATCTTAGGTGATGAGTGTCTAACATCTGAACCTGGCAATACTACTAACATAGAGTCTACTGATAACAGTCTTAGTAAAGACTGTGTGTCCAATAAAGATTTTGGGTTAAGCTTTATCACCACTTATACCATACATAGTCATTCTTGTATTGAAATACTTCAGAAACACTGGGAATTGTTTAAAATCAATTCAAGCATCTATAATAAAATAGGCGATTCCCCCAGAGTAATTTTTAGGAAAGGTAAGAATTTGAAAACCCTTTTGGAACAACAATGTTCTGTCAAAGCTCGTGGTTCTGGGATGAACAAGTGCCAAAATTGTAATTATTGTAAGTTTATTCATGTAGCCTACTTCCACCCAACACTACAACCTGTGAGAGATGCACTTACATAGCCAAAATGGAAGCAAAGCTCTCTCCACCCAAGATTGTGCTAGACAGTCAAGAGGAGAAGGTTAATACCCACACTATACCTCAAGCAACACATAGCCCTTCTAAACCCACACCACCAACACCCACATATAGCAACACTAAATCCACATATGCAGAGGCCCTTAGCTGTAACCTGCCCAAGCAACAAGGACCTCTGAAGCTGAAATGCAAACAAACACCAATCACAACCAAAGTGTCACATAGTTCACAACACCTGTGTGCCACCCAGCAACAGCCCCTAAGTCAAGACAATGTACCTAACACTTTAGTCATAGGTGACTCTATAGTCCGGCACACTGATGTCCCTCTCACCAGGTTGAACAAGGAGAAAATTACAGTCAGCTGCCTGTCGGGTGCCAGGATCCGCCACATAATGCATGCACTCAAGTCACTCCACAACAAGTACAAATATGACTCTGTCATTGTCCATATTGGAGTGAATGACTTGAGACGTACCTCCCTGGACTACATGAAAAGAGACATGGAAGAGCTCTTGGATCATGTGGCCCAGGCAGGTATGACCCTAGCCCTGAGTAGCATCCTGCCTTCGCTCAGAATGATACCACAATATAAGGACAAAGTGATTGACTTCAACAATTGGCTAAGCTTCTGGTGTCATTCAAAGGGGATACAGTATCTGTCTGCCTGGGACGACATGATTGACAGACCACGATGCTTTGCCAGAGATGGTCTGCACCTGTCGCCTCTGGGTTTCAGGTTATTGGCTAAGGCTCTTGCCACCCCTATAATGCCTTTTTTAGGCAAAGTTCAAAGGACAAAACCACCACTGTAACAGGTACAAGCATGCAAAATCTGAAGGTAATGCTACTCAATGCTAGAAGTCTAAACCTCAAAATGCACTCTCTCGAGGCACTCCTAAAAATGGAGAACATCGATATCTGTGCAGTAACTGAGACCTGGTTCAAGGCTCCAGAGAGCACCCCTGCAATACCAGGCTACAACTCTTACCACACTTTTTGGCCACCAAAGCAGGACCGAAACACTAAAGGTGGAGGACTGTCAATATTCACCAAGGATATTCACACCACCAGGCTAGTTGCCCAACACAATGCGTCTGAAATTCTCCAGGTGCAACTAACACTAGGTAAGACTGCAATCCAAATTGTAGCTTGCTACAGATCCCCCACCATACCCTAAGATTCTCACTACACCTTTCTACACATACTGGAAAATATTAAGATAGAACCAAACACCCTAATGCTGGGTGATTTTAACCACCCTGCCATTAACTGAGAAAGCTACTCATGTACCAACACCTTTGCCCAACGGTTCTTGGAATTCATAAATTCCAACGCCCTGGATCAACTAATCCATAGTCCCACCAGGTGCTCCAATATCCTAGACCTGGTCATTACCAACATGGGAAATCTATGCTCCACACCTATGGTCACCCCCTCGTTAGTCACGTCTGACCATAAGCTAATCAACCTTAACATCCACATCCCACCCCCACCCCCCAGTAAGGAAACCTCCATAAAAAGCTTCTCCAAAGCCAACTTCATGCTACTCAAGTCAGAAGTGACAAACTTCATGACACCCATGCAGACGGGAGCTGAAAGTTCAACTGCTGAATCTTACACTAAGGCACTGTACGAGCACATCCACTCATGCATAAATCGTGCCATTCCAAACAGAACCAAGATGCTCTCATCCAAAAAAAAGAAGCCAATCTGGTGGTCTCCTGCCATAAACAAACTTTACAACAAAAGGAAGAAACTGTTGCAGAAAAGAGGAAAATCCCAGGATGCAAAAAACTTCCTTACCAGCCTCAGCAAAAAACTGAGATCCCTCATAAAATCCTCCAAAGCTAGTTACAAAAATAAAATTGCCAAAGATTCCAGAGACAATAACAAGGCATTCTATAACTATGTCAAGAATCTATATGGCAATGCTCAGATCTGCTCTGAGTTAAAACAGAATGGCATTAAATATACTGATCCCAAGGATATTGCCAATATCCTGGCAGATTGATTCAGTGCCAACGTCACCCCCCCTCTCACCCCCTAAATGGCCCATCTCAATACCGGAAGATTGCCAAATTCCGGTAATAATGGCCACACAGGTAAAAAATGCACTCTCCAAAGCTAAGAATACAGCATCCATGGGACCAGATGACATCCCAGGCTGTGTACTACATGAACTACAATATGAACTGGCACCTCACCTCAGTGTCATGTTTAATCATAGCCTCACCTCAGGTTTCATGCCCACTGAGTGGCACACAGCTACAGTTTTCCCACTCCACAAGGGGGGATCCACCTTGGATCCCAGAAACTACCATCCCATCAGTCTGACAAGCCTTATCTGCAAGGCCATGGAGCATGTTATCATGGAACTTATAAACAAAGACATTGGCAACCTTCAAACACTGGACCCCACCCAGTTTGGGTTCGTGAAGGGACGATCTTGTCTCCTGAACTTGATTGACTTCTTTGAATCAGTCTCCAGAGCCATGGACAAGGGTAAAGTGATCCACACAGCCTATCTATAAATTACTAAGCTGGGCATTAATCCCTACGTCACCCAATGGGTTGCTAACTGGCTTACTGATAGAACGCACACTGTAAAAGTAGCAAACTCCAAATCCAGCTCCAGACAAGTGGAGTACCTCAGGGTTCTGTCTTGGGACCACTCTTGTTTGGCATCTACTTCTCTGAAGTACAAGCCAACACTAAGGGACTCTGGATAACAAAGTTTGCAGATGACTGCAAGCTGGGAGCCATTATTGAGTCCCCAAATGATGTGGATACTCTACAAAAGGGCCTTACAGAAACAGATGATTGGTGCCAGAGCCATGGGCTCAAGCTCAATGCCAAGAAATGTATAGTTGTCCTATTTGGGAAAAAACATGTATCTGTGAATTACCATATAGGTGGCAGTATACTAAACTCCGAAAGTTTGATAAGAGACTTAGGGACACAGGTGGACAGTGGTCTCTCCTTCGATAGCCACATTGCCACAACAGTCAGGGAATCCTTCTATGTGGCACACCTCATCACTAAGGGCTTTTCATCCAGAAAAAAGGAGGTCATTGTCCAACTGTACTCATCTCTCATTAGACCCATTATAGAATACAATGCCCCGTTTGGTATGTACCTCTCAAGACATCTGCAACAACTGGAAAGGCCACAGAAATGCCTCAGTAAAAGAATCACAGGCCTAAACCAGATGCCCTACTCTGACCGCCTTAAAAAACTCCAGCTATACTCTGTCGCATATCGTCTACTCAGAGGCGATCTTTGCATGACATACAAGGCCATGTCAAACCCAGAGCGGTTGGACATGCTACACTTAAAGAAATCCCAATCCCTCAGAGCCACACACTCCAGGGATCTAAACCTTGTCATCACAATAAACAAAACATGCTGGAGGGATAGGTTCCTGACCCAGACACTCCCCAGACTCTGGAATAGATTGCCCATACATGTCAAGCAGAGTTCCTCTTTGGCCCTCTTCAAAAGGAACCTTGATGATTGGATGGGAGAAAGGAAATTCACCCTGGGGATCACATCAGTCACCCTGCTAGACAGGGGTCCAGGGAAGTAAATAGTGTGGGAAGAAATAGCCAGGGAATTGTTATAGCTAGGCTTGTATAGGCCCTAGGGCTGATAGCCTAGTACCAACCTATGAACCTATGTAACTAACAGCTTTATTATTAATGGTACACAGTACAAACTTAAAGCGAAGTTTAATTGTAATTCCATGTTTGTTGTGTACTTGGCCAGGTGCCAATTCCGCCCTGCATTTTATATTGGCAAATTGGAGCGCAGGCTCTGTGAAAGAATATATGAACACCAATGTGCCATTAATAAGGTCAGACTTGATAATGCCCTGGCCAAGCATACTTCTATGAATAATGAATACAAATTCAGGTTCTTGGCCATCGACCATGTTATGCAGGATGTTAGAAGTGGTCCTACACCTTTACAACTTGAAGAACTTGAACTATTTTGGCAAGTTAGGCTGAATGCCTATAATTTTCTGGGTTTAAATGAAACCTGTTCTATTTTTAGTATTTTAAAATTGAAAAGTTTACAGAGATGAAGTACATTAACTTTTTCAGTTGTATTTTTAACATGAGGTTTTTTTGTAATTGTTAGCTGGTTTTAAATAGTTTTTTGTATATGATTAGTATTTATCTTACATGTAGAGAAGTTTTAGCATAAAGTATTGATGTTTACATAATAGATTGGAGTGCAAATCTTCATACTGTTCAACTGTATGTGACATTTTAGCACGAGTATTTGCCACATAACAGTGTGGTCTCTTTAAGAAGTTAAGATAAATGCAACAATGTATCTCAATTGGTTATCCAGGACCACCTGGCAGTATAAAATGTGGTTTTGAATGTTATAACTTGTTTCTGATGAAGTTTGCCGGTTGGGCAAATGAAAAGCGCTTTAAACTTTTTGTACCAATAAATTTGGGTATACTTTGACAGTAAGCCATGTCAGTATTTTACAATTTCTTGGTATGTTAGGGGTTGGTGCATTGTGGGTAAAGAGAAGCTTGAGAATTCTAGTTGGCCACAAGTTGTAGTATCGGCTGAGTTGGATCCAAGGATTGGATCCAAACCCAGTGGTTGAGGAATAAATAAAAATTGACAACATCAGATAAACCTATTATAAATAAGCAATTAATTGGTCTTTTCATTTTGCTTTACACTTCTTTGAAGGTATTAAAAATGAAATCTCCTATGAAGTACAACCTTCTTTTACAAGCTGTTGAGAAATGTGGTAGTAACTGTTATTCCCGCTAGCATCTTTCTAAACTGCTGTCTGTAAGAAAAGTTAATTAGTCCTATTTCACACTCTGTATTTAAGCTTTTAGGTGAAAGAGCAATAAGCAGTTGTACTGAGTGCATCGGAAAGTGTATGTTAAATAAGCCAAAATCATTTCTTCAAAGCTTCATATTTACCATAAACAAGTTTCAGAGCTGATTTTTTTTTTGGGAGGTGGAGGTTTCAGGAATGATATGCACCACCATTTTAGAGAGGGGATTAGTGTTTGTGTAAATCTTAACATCTTCCTTGAAAAATTATTAATTGTTTATTGTAAAAAAAGTTTTAATAAAAAAAAAACATTATTTTCCCCACAGTGGTTTCTTGGCTTTGGGTACAAAAAGGAAATAAAAACAAATTAAAGGTTAATACAGGAATCTGATTTTTTTTAGTTCAGTTTTGAGTCTTATTGAGTAGGTAGCTCATTTAAAGGACAACTGTACCCTCAGACTCAAAAAACATGTTTATTTCATCATAGTTTGTTGTTTCCTACATTTTAACACCACTCTGGGACTACTTACAGGGTTTTAGATATATTTATATGTAATTTCTGAGTCTGGCCACATGGGGTCTGGCATATGGAAGGAATTCCAAACATTTAGTCTGCCTCTATGTATCCCAGTATGCATTGTTCATCTAAAAAAAAATTGCATCACATCTGCCACTATTTCCCTAGAGCTCCTGTCACTGCACTCATTTACAGGCATTCACTGCTGTGTTGTAAACAACCAGTTTTGGTTAACATTTTATCCTTTTTCAATGACTACTTCAAACCCAAGCAGTGCAAATGCCACAGAACAGAAATGAAAAGTGCATTTTATTGCTGTTTCTTCTTAGAAATGCTAACTTGAATTCAGGCTTGACAAAAGAAATCTACTTCTTCAAGGTAAGCCCTTTCCCCCTTTACACCTACCTTCCCTAGCTGTCAAAGAGCTAAGGGTAATTTGACCCGTTATCTGCATGTGCTTGACAGCTCACAGCAGGTGACCAGACTAATGTACTGTTTGCTTCTCACAGCCTTTCCTTCCTTACAGTGGGACACTTTTTTGTTGCACTCCCCCTGTCAAATATAGATCCAAGCTCTATAGCACTGGGAAAAAATCACTTCTTTGCAAACCAAACTCCCAGGTTTTTCCTTACACTGTGGTTAAGTAGCTAACAAATGATAGACTATAAAAATATATATATTTCACGGACTTGCATGACAGCATTTGCATGTTTTTTAAGTGCTAATTTAAGAAAATTACAGTCTCTCATACTTTATGAGATCTTATGTAGTGTTCTCTAGTGACTGTGACAGACATCTACTTCCTATGTAAAAAGATGCAATTGATGTCTATGCATGGTCATTTTTTAAATTATGCAGCTTTTACTGTACTTTTGCCTGTATTCCTCACTGTGATTTGTCACATCAGTAGGACTTTTCAGAAAATTGATATTAGATACAAAAGAACTAGGCTACTCTTAAAACTCTGCAGCAGCGTACACTAGTGAAACACGTGGCACCCTCAAAAAAAATGCATGAACTCCATCTTTGATGTAATGGGCAGTACACTCTGTATTAGATAAAAAATTCACTTGCAGAAAAAAAAAACACATTGCTTAGTCTGATGATGAGTAACCAGCACAAAAAAAAAATGGCAGTAGTACTTTCAAATCAGCAAAAAGCCAGCGACATGGGAGGTGGGAAACCAGAAGGCAGCATGCACACATACATACACATGCTGATTTGAGAGTTAAAGACGCCAGCATTTCATACAAAACAGAACCGAGCAGCGGTGGTAACAAATAACCAGCCCATCAATATAACCCAGTAGCAGCAGCAATAAATACAAAATACAAATACAAATACAATATCCTAGACCTGGTCATTACCAACATGGGAAATTGATGCTCCACACTTATGGGTCACCCCCTCGTTGGTCAGGTCAGACTATAAGCTAATCACCCTTAACATCCACATCCTACCCCCACCCCCCAGTAAGGAAACCTCCATAAAAAACTTCTCCAAAGCCAACTTCATGCTACTCAAGTCAGAAGTTACAAACTTCATGACACCCATGCAGATGGGAACTGAAAGTTCGTCTTCTGAGTCCTACACTAAGGAATTGTATGAGCACATCCACTCATGCATGAATCGTGTCATCCCAAATAGAACCAAGATGCTCTCCTCCAAAAAAAGGAAACCAATCTGGTGGTCCCCTGCCATAAACAAACTTTACAACAAAAGGAAGAAACTATTGCAGAAAAGAGGAAAATCCCAGGATGCAAAAAAACTCCCTTACCAGCCTCATTAAGAAGCTGAGATCCCTCATAAAATCCTCCAAAGCTAGTTACGAAAATAAAATTGCCAAAGATTCCAAAGACAGCCACAAGGCATTCTATAACTATGTCAAGAATCTAAATGGCAATGCTCAGATCTGCTCTGAGCTACAACAGAATGGCATTAAATATACTGATCCCAAGGATATTGCCAATATCCAGGCAAATCAATTCAGTGCCACCTTCACCCCCCTCTTACCCCCTAAATGGCCCATCTCAATACCGGAAGATTGTCAAATTCCAGTAAAAATGGCCACACAGGTAAAAACCACACTCTCCAAAGCTAAGAATACAACATCCATGGGACCAGATGACATCCCAGGCTGTGTACTATATGAATTACAAAATGAACAGGCACCTCAACTAAGTGTCATGTTTAATCATACCCTCACCTCAGGCTTTATGCCCACTGAGTGGCGCACAGCTACAGTTATCCCACTCCACAAGGGGGGATCCACTTTGGATCCCGAGAACTACTGCCCCATCAGTCTGACGAGCCTGATCTACAAGGCCATGGAACGTATTATCATAGAACTTATAAACAAAGACATTGGCACCCTTAAAACACTGGACCCCACCCAGTTTGGGTTCGTGAAGGGCCGATCTTGTCTCTTGAACCTGATTGACTTCTTCGAATCAGTCTCCTGAGCATGGACGAAGGTAAGGCAGTCCACACAGCCTATCTGGACCTCACCAAGGCCTTTGACACCATCCTCCACTCTGGAATCATAGATAAACTTATTAAGCTGGGCATTAATCCCTACATCACTCGATGGGTTGCCAACATGCTTACTGACAGAACCCACACTGTAAATGTAGCTGACTCCAAATCCAGCTCCAGACAAGTGACAAGTGGAGTACCTCAGGGTTCAGTCTTGGGACCTCTCTTGTTTGGCATCTACTTCTCTGAAGTACAGGCCAAAACTATGGGACTCTGGCTAACAAAGTTAGCAGATGACTGCAAACTGGGAGCCATTATTGAATCCCCAAATTATGTGGATACTCTACAAAAGGGCCTTACAGAAACAGATGCTTGGTGCCAGAGCCATGGGCTCAAGCTCAATGCAAATAATTCTATAGTTATCCCCTTTGGGAAAAAACATGTTCCCATGAATTACCACATAGGTGGCAGTACACTAAACACTGAAAGTATGATAAGAGACTTAGGGACACAGGTGGACAGTGGTCTCACCTTCAATAACCACATCGCCACAACAGTCAGGAATTCCTTCTATGTGGCACACCTCATCACTAAGGGCTTTTCATCCAGAAAAAAAGGAGGTCGTTGTCCCACTGTACTCATCCCTTATTAGACCCATTATAGAATACAACGCCCCATTTGGTATGTACCTCTCAAGATATCTGCAAGAATTGAAAAGGCCGCAGAAGTACCTCACTAAAAGAATTACAGGCCTAAAGCAGATGCCGGATGCTGACCACCTTAAAAACTCCAGCTATACTCTGTCACATATCGTCTACTCCGAGGCAATCTCTGCTTAACATACAAGGTCATGTCAAACCCAGAGCTGTTGGACATGCTACACTTAAAGAAATCCCAATCCCTCAGAGCCACACACTCCAGGGATCTAAACCTTGTCATCACAATAAAAAAAACATGCTGGAGGGATATGTTCCTGACCCAGAGACTCCCCAGACTCTGGAATAGACTGCCCATACATGTCAAGCAGAGTGCCTCTTTGGCCCTCTTCAGAAGGAACCTTGATGATTGGATGGGAGAATGGAAATTCACCCCGGGGATCATGCCAGTTGCCCTGCTAGACAGGGGTCCAGGGAAGTAAATAGTGTGGGAAGAAATAACCAGGGAATTATTATGGCTAGGCTTGTATAGGCCCTAGGGCCGATAGCCTAGTACCAACCTATGAACCTATAAGAAATAGGTTAAGGAAAAACTTGGCAGCAGCATTCAATAGTGAAGCACGGGGCACCCTCACAAACAAACAGCATACACTCTAAGAATGTGCACTGAAAAACTCGGGAGCACAAAATATCAGGACTCGAATGCATAGAACTAAAGGACTCTGTGTAGAATTAAATTTTGCTTTCACTTGGAAGACTTACCTTATCAATGAAGTAACAAAAAGCTGGAGAAGATGCAGGCAATGCAAACTTTCCTGAAATCCCTCAGATAAATGCAGTCGACAGTGTACACTTACACAGAAAAGGAGTTCCACACAGAATATACCTGGTTCTATTAGGTTGAGTGGACTGGGCAAGGCAGCTCTGACATCACAGTTTGGGAGGTTCACTGGCTTTTCTATAGAGCATGCAAATCAGGCAGCGCTTATATCAATTTGGGGGAGGAAACGTCCTGGTAACTACAGCAAGAGCTCTGGCAGATGTGACATCATCATTTAAGAGCCAGCTAGAGGTTTTTCAACTTGTTTTGGAAAGTGAAAGTAAAACAGTATTGGAAGGTAGGAAGCCTGAGAGGTAAAACAGTTGACTGCATTACTTCTTAAAGCTGCAGTGATGATTTTTTGTGGCTTTATCAAACAATGGGGACTAAAAGAGACAGCAGGTTGAGCAATCTGCTTTAATATCCCATTGTTGTCCTTTAAGATAATTTGGTGAGGGCCAGAGAAAAATCCTCTGTTTATCACTCTGTCTCCCCAGTTCAGCTATACATGCAGTGTGGAAGCCAAGTGACACTGCATGTATAGCTGAACTGGGGAGACAGTGATAAACAGGATAATGTTCCTTCTTAAGATGTTAGATATATATCTGACCCTGTGGCCTAAAGAGGTAAAGCCCTTAGTGTGTCCCAGATAACCCAGATTTGACTAGCAGCATGGGAGTGTCTGGAAGAGGGGATGATGGGAGTGAGCAGCTAATGCTGGCTTGGCCATCATGGAAGGTAGAAGGCTGCCTTGGCTGGCTGCAGTAGCAGCATTAAGAGCCTGGTGAGCTCCACACTGCAAGCTGTATGCCACTTATTTGGGAGGTTGTGCAGGAGCTGAAACATTCATGCATGCACCTCCTGCAGGCAGTGATTGCACAGCTTGCAAGGCTTTTTTAAAATTGTCATATTTTGTACTCCATAAATTGAAAATGCATGCTTTACATAATAGTTGCAGGATCATATTTTACATTTTTAAAATAAATATTATGCAGGACAGAACACTAGTAGGGCAGAGATATATGATGAGCCACATAAAAGAAAAAATAAAATGTATTAGTACAACAGGGCAACAGGTGATATTTTTATGTTTAGAGTATTATAACAGTAACACAGTGTAAAGGTTATAGAGTATATAAAGTAATGGGTCTATATTATAACAATGAAAGTTCAGAATTTCGAATGCTCACATGAGTGGAAATTCAGGAACTCGATGTTATTTTTTGATTGCAGTACAGTGAAGATCAGAATGTTTGCCCTTTCTTCACTGTAGTGCAATCTCAGAGTTGGAATATACATTTAACTGGGAGTTGTGGGGGGTGCAGCCCCCCACAATAGTGATTTTGAGTTCTTGAATTTCCACTCGTGAACGTTCAAAATTCTGAACTTTCATCATTATAATATAGACTCTAAAGTAATTGCTATATCTATATGTTAATGCTAGTGTGATGGGACAGCATTGGCTATATGTCAATAAGAAGGAAACACCCCATAGAGTTAGTGAGAAGCTTGGTTTATCTGGGGGGTGGTGGGCAGGGGTAATTTCAAGAACAACTTTACATGTTTGAAGATATGTAGGCCTTCAGAGATTCTAATTGGAAGAGGATTAGAGTTCTAATACTTGACAATACATTTGACATATAGAGCATTGCCAGCTGTGTTACAGGTGGTCTGGACCTTCAAGAGATGTCTGTCACTGGAATGGAAGGAACAGTTAGGGTCATACTTTTGCAAGATACATCAGAAGGCAGAACACCTATCAGATAGCTGTTGAATGACAGGGAGCTGTGAGAAGAAAGGATAATGAGGTAACTCCAGCTAGTTAAATTGCCTAAGAGAAGAGGACTGTGGGGAACTATAAGGGTTATGTGATGCAAATTTAGCAGTTTTAGTGTAGCATTGTTGCAGCTGTCTCTTTTGTGTGACATGTAGGTGAATGAAGATTGGAGAGGCGTAGAGCAGACTGGGTGACAGATAAGGAGAGGCAAATGTTTTCCTCCTACTATCTGTAAGGAATTTCTTTGTCCTATATATATATTTGTTTTTGATTGTTTGTTAAATGTGCAAGTCAAATTTCAGGGTGTCATCTATTAGCACTCCAGGAATCTTCATATAACATAGAACGTCAGTTATTGTATTACCAGAAAAGGTTATAGTGAAATTGATTTACAGTTGATATAAGAAACCAGCATTCAGTATTGGAGTATATGGGATTAGTTCCAGGGCCAGATCCAGCACTGGGCAACCTAAGCAGCTGCCTGCAGCTCCCATGATGGCAGAGGGGCCTGGCCACAATATTAATTGAAAAAAAAAAGAAAAGTCTTCTTTCTATACAGAGAAATTGTGTACTGTTGTTTAAAAAAAAAACTAAACATTTTCATGTGACCACATACTGTTGTTTTAGAATTAAAAACTTAATCCAGCTGCCGGGTCAATTTCCTCTGGTATACGAAGTACATGTTGACGCAAAACCTGTTCTGTTAATTTTGTAAGTGATTTACAGTCGTCTGCTAGTCTGACAGAGAAGACATGCAGAGGTCAGAAATGAGATGTAGTTGTCCTGTGAGGTCAGGTTATATATTTTACTTAATTTGTAGTGATAATCAGAGCCGTCTGATCTTCAGCGTTGCTTATGTAGTCATTGTTGCATGTTACTGTGGAACAGTCTTCTCTACAACATCAGACTGTAAAGGATTCCTGCATTTAGCTGAAAGCAGTTAGTCTGGCAGTTAGCCATGTGGACTAAAGCACTTACTTGTTAATGAGCTGCTTCCTGTTGCAAGGGTGCACAGTTTGAATCTTTCCACCTTCATTTACCTCATATGTGACACTGAGCAAGTCATTTAACCAGAAAATGCTTTGGAGCAATTGGGAATTTGTGTTAGGCTCTTTAATGTCTCCAGGACTGCATGGCTATTAACTAAGAATCTGTTGTCGTTGCTTGCCAGACATTTACCATTGCATAGCTGATCTAGTTCAAGACTTAGTTCAAGAAGAATGAAAAAAAAACCTTTTTTATATTAAGTTGTATTTTACTCTCTAATATTGCCTTTTCACATGTTAATCCTGTTATAAACATGTCATTTTATATTCTCTTATGTAATGAATATTTCACTTTTATTGGTCTCTATATCAAATTAATTTTTTTAAATATTTATTCTTACGTACTATTTTTTGGTTACAATTTTATAATAATGCTGTAGTGGAGCTTTTCTCCCCGGGCCTCTACTGAAAATGGACATATATACAGTTAGACTAGCCCGGTCAACAAATGTAAAATAAAAAATAAAAATAAAAAAACAATGTTTGCAGCGCATTATTTTTTTAATGCAACACAGGCAATTTATTTTTCAATGGCAGCAGGCACTGCATTTGTAGATGAAACACTTAAATACAATGCTGGTTGCCAGCAGCAATCTCTGCATTAGTAATAGCTCTCTTTAATGTGAAATTATTCAGGTGACTTTTGCTTCTACAAAGATTGTGTATATTGATTTTGCATGTTATGTGGCTGATATTTCTTATGCTCTTATAAATACTCTTCTGTTTAAAATGTACACGCATAACTAGATCTTATGGTATGATGCTAGTGATCTTTGTACAGTTTCATGTTGGTCATCCAATGCTACCAATAAAGTATGTGTAATTTATTTCTTCCTAGCAATAATGGGTATATACAGTCAGCAAAGTGGTTAGAACTGCTGTTGAGGGTGGAGGGATCTCTGTGAATAACAGTACCTTATCTTTGTATTATCTGGTCATCTGTCAATTATCAATTATCTGATCAATCTGGCTTAGCAGGGCTAGCTTGCATGCTTTTTTGTGCATGTATGTGAGAATTTAGGTGGAATACTTTTGATACTGTGTTTCACTAAAAAGGCAGCACAGCAGTAGGAAACAAAATGGAATAAACCGGTAGTGGAAAATGCAGCTCAGTCAGCTGAATCAAGATAAAACGATTTATTGTAAGTTATTTTATCTTGATTCAACTTGCTTGACTGAGCTGCATTTTCCAGCACTGGTTTATTCCATTTTGCTTTTTTCTGCTGTACTGCCTTTTTAGTGAGGTTCCTGGTTTGTTGATACAGTGTGTTTGTGTGAAACAAAATTGAAATATGTGTCTCTGATCATTATTATTGTTGTTAATTTTTTGACACCTACATCTGAGAAGGATCTAGGCAACAATGTATCTTTAATTACTGGGTTTGGGGGATGTCTGCGGATATAAATGTACTCATAATCCTCCACTGGCCAGATATATTTTCAGTGAATGTGAGTTTCAAGAGAAGAAAAGTTTAATGCCACTCATGCTAAGTCTGTTTTTAATGTGAAACTATTTTGTTTACTTTTCTTTAGCAAAAAGCCATCAGTATTTATGCTATAAAATTTGAAGTAAATGTTTTAAATCAAATCTGTGTAAGCACTGTATAAGTAAAGAAAAAAAATAATATGCACACTGACTGGTTTGAATAGTGTTTATGGTAACTGAGGTGAAACAGCCAAGTAATGGGACACTGGAATGGTTGTGGGGGTAAGGGAGGCCTTGGTCCATTACCTTGCCTAGGACCCCATTTCACCATGATCCGGCTCCCATCAATGCATTGGTTCCCCAGAAAATTGAGTTATCTGCTGTATTTGGTTGTAGAATCTTTGTATTAGAGTATTTCAAATTAGTGTGATAAGTTACACATATTTAGTACTATTAAAGTCACCCACATCAGGTGAGTCTGTGGCTAAAAAGAGGGAAAAGACTTCTTCTTTCCCTTTACCATCTTGAAACGCTGAAGAGGAAAGGTGGGTATTGCTTTAGTCTGATGTGAGCTTGTTTTATGGAAAGGGTGCTGGAAGAGGACTGTTTATGTTCTGACTATGCCCAGACAGTTCCTTCTTAGGGGACAGACTGAAACTTAAGAAGAGGAATTTTAGATGGCCTTCCAAACATGTGTCCTCTTAAAAAAATAACTAAGCTGATGATGTTTCCTGACATTGCCTCCTATTTTACATAGGATGTGTGCCACATATTATATTCACTGCATGTCTGGATAGTCTCTGACTCTGTTAGCTAAGGAGGTATTGGAGAATGAATGAGTTAATGAATGAATGACTTATTGAATGAATAATGATGCCTCTGTAGTTACAACCTTATTCCTCCAATTATTTCTTCTCTTGTAGGTGTTATTAAATGGTTTCTTATTGAGCCTGATTTTTCACTCACCTGCACAACCCCACCAGATTTTATCAGGCTTGGTATAAGTGAAGATTACAAAATCCCTGTAGATGACCTAGCTGACACTGACCCATCTACTTGGGACAATGGCTCTGAATATCCATAAAAATTACAAAAAAATGCATTAAACTTGACAGGTTTGGGAAGCACTACTAATTACTAGATCTATGTAGTGCAGTATTAAGAGGCAGTGTTAAAAACAAATTTAGCACAGGTGATTGCTGACATTTACTTAAAGATGATTATACACAGACCAAAACACAAAAGGAGGGGGTGTATCCATATTCATCAAGGATACCCACACCTCTAGGTTAGTGGCGCAGCATGATACCTCTGAGATCATCCATGTGCAACTAACATTGGGCAAATCTGCAATGCAAATTGTGGCCTGCTACAGATCACCCTCCATGACCCAGGACCACCACTCCACCTTTCTGGAGACACTGGAAAACATGAAGGTCCTACCGAACACCCTGATCTTGGGAGATTTCAATTAACCTACCGTTAACTGGGAAAACCACTTGAGTACAAACTCCCAGGCTCAGCGCTTCCTGGAATTTATCAACTCAAATGCCCTGGATCAGCTGGTAAACTCCCCTACCAGAGGCCACAACATATTGGACCTGGTCATCACCAACATGGGCGACAGGTGCTCCATACCGGAGGTCAACTCGTCACTGGTTAGATCAGACCATAAACTAATCACCCTGGATGTCCACACCCCATCACCACCCCCAACCAAGGAAACCACAGTGAAAAACTTTTCTAAGGCAAACTTCACCTTACTTAAGTCAGAGATGGTAAGTTTCACTGCCCCCACGCTAAAGGATAACACTGCACAAGATGCAGAATCCTTTACAATTGCACTCTATGAGCACCTACAAGGATGCATGTATTGTGCCATCCCTAGCAAAACGAAGACTCACTCCCCTAAGAGAAGGAAACCAGTCTGGTGAACCCCTGCCATAAACAGGTTATACAACAAAAGGAGGAAACTAGTTCAGAAAAAAAGCAAATCCCAAGAAGGAAAGAAATCCTTGATCAGTATCAGTAAGAAACTAAGGTCCCTCATAAAATCATCCAAGGCTAACTTTGAAAGAAAAATAACCAAGGACTTGAAAGATAACCACAAAGCCTTCTTTAGCTATGTCAAAAATCTAAGTGGCAACTCGCAGATATGCTCTGAGATAGTGCAAAATAGCACAAAATATACTGAACCTAGTGATATTGCCAACATAATGACAGAGAGCTTCAGTGCAAACTTCACCTCCCTGTCACCTTCAAAAGGGCCTGCAACAATACCGGAAAAGTGTAGTGTCCCGGAAATCACAGAAGCACAGTTGAAAACAGCCATTTCAAAAGCCAAAAACACAGCATCAATGGGGCCAGATGGTGTCCCAGGCTGCGTCTTGCACGAACTACAGAACAAACTAACCACCCACCTAAACACGCTGTTCAACCTCAGCCTCTCCACAGGCTACATGCCCATAGAATGGTGCACAGCAATGGTTATTCCGCTCCACAAAGGAGGAGCCACAACTGACCCTGGTAACTATCACCCCATAAGCCTGACTAGCCTGGTCTGCAAGGCTATGGAGCTCATCATCATGGAACTCATTAACAAAGACATTGGGAACCTCCAAACACTTGACCCGACCCAGTTCGGCTTTGTTAAGGGCAGATCATGCCTATTAAACCTGGTTGACTTCTTCGAGACAGTTACCAAGGCCATAGACGAGGGAAAGGTGGTTCACACAGCCTACCTTGATCTTGCCAAGGCATTCAACACCATTCCACACTCGGGTATTATAGAAAAACTCACCAGCCTGAACATAAACCCCTACGTCACAAGATGGGTTGCCAACTGGCTTACACACAGAACTCACACGGTAAGAATAGTGGGCTCCAGGTCTGACTCTAAACCAGTCACAAGTGGTGTCCTGCAAGGCTCAGTTTTGGGACCCCTACTGTTTGGCATATATTTCTCAGAAGTACAGGCAAACACTGGAGGACTATGGCTAACCAAGTTCGCTGATGACTGCAAACTGGGAGCCATAATTGACTCTCCGGCTGACACGGACATCCTTCAAAAAGGCCTTACTGAGACAGACACCTGGTGTCAAAGTCATGGCCTCAGTCTAAATGCCAAAAAATGCATAGTCATCCCATTTTGGAAAAACAAAACACCCACAAATTACCACATAGGCGGCAGCCCCCTTAATACAGAAGAGGTAATAAGATATCTGGGGACCCAGGTATATAGTAATCTCTCCTTTGACAATCATATTGCCAATGTAGTTAGGAAATCCTTCTATGAGGCCCATCTAATTACTAAGGGGTTCGCATCTAGAAATAAAGAGGTTATAGTGCCCCTTTACTCATCACTCATCAGACCCATCATAGAGTACAATGCCCCATTTGGGATGTACCTCACAAGACACTTCCAACAGCTTGAAAGACCACAAAAGCACCTCATCAAGAGGATTACTGGCCTCAAACATATGTCCTATGCAGCTCGACTGAAAAAACTCTGGCTGTACTCAGTGGCATATCGCTTACTCAGAGGTGATCTCTGCCTGACTTACAAAGCCATGTCCAACTCAGAATTGATGGACATGCTCCACCTAAAGATATCCAAGTCACTACGAGCCACGCACTCTAGTGAGCTAAACCTCGCCACAACAATAAATAGAACATGCTGGAGGGATAGATTCCTGTCACAGAGACTCCCCATGCTTTGGAACAAAATTCCTAACTACATTAGGCAGAGCCCCTCACTAACACTCTTCAAGAGAAGCCTTGACGAGTGGATGGGTAACAGAAAGTACACCCTGGGATCACTTCATTGACTCTTCTTGACAGAGGCTCAGTTAATTAATCAATGGGGCGGCGTAAGCCGACACACTCTGGCTAGGCTTATAAATGCCCTCGGGCAGATAGCCTAGTACCTACCTATGAACATATGAACCTATATCCATACTGTTCCAAACAGCAGGTAAAGGTGGGGACTCATTTGATTAAATGTGGTTGTGACGCAATGGATATTGGCTTCAGACTACCTGCATCTGGATCTTTTCTGTGCCTGCACTGGACAGGTGTGCTTGACTAAGGACCCAGCTTTACTCTGAAGCCAAGAGTAAAGTCCTGTATTCCACTTTTCATAAGGGTTTACTTTTAGGACCTCCTTCACATAAAAAGTGCTTGCATGCCTGGTGCAAAAGTAGCCAGCAATAGAAAATACCATACAGATAGTAGACTCCTTAATACCAATATTGCTAGGCTGCTTATTTTTAATATGAGACTAAGGAACAATATCTTTTTGGGGAAAAGAAATGTATCCTCTACAGGTAAATTTCTTGTTGTTACATGTTGTGATGCGAAAAAACATGAACTAAGTCCCAAAAGCCACAAAAAAGCAAGGTAGACAGGTGCTAGACGAACTCAATGAGGAACTAAACCCGCACATAAGGCAGCTGTTTAATCTTAGCCTTACCACAGGATACGTGCCCAAGGAGTGGCGTACGGCAACTGTGGTCCCACTCCACAAAGGCGGTGCCTCTATGGACCCTGGTAATTACCGCCCCATAAGCTTAACAAGCCTGGTCTGCAAAGCTATGGAGAGGATCATAATGGAACTCATAAACAAAGACATAGGGGACTTGCAGACATTGGACCCGACCCAGTTTGGCTTTGTCAAGGGCAGATCATGCCTTTTGAACTTGGTCAACTTCTTCGAAACAGTCACCAAGGCCATTGATGAGGGAAAGGCAGTCCATACAGCCTACCTTGACCTTGCAAAAGCTTTCGACACAATACCCCACTCAGGTATTATAGAGAAACTTACCAGCTTAAATGTAAACCCATATGTCACAAGATGGGTTGCAAACTGGCTAAAGGACAGAACCCACAGGGTTAGAGTTGCTGGCACCATGTCAGACTCCAAGCCGGTCACAAGTGGTGTCCCACAGGGCTCAGTCCTTGGCCCCCTGTTGTTCGGCATCTACTTCTCAGAAGTACAGGCAAACATAGGAGGACTATGGCTGACAAAGTTTGCAGATGACTGCAAACTGGGCGCCATAGTAGAAAGTACATCGGACACAGATATCCTTCAGAGGGGTCTCACAGAAACTGATAGCTGGTGCCAGAGCCATGGCCTGAAGTTAAATGCCAAAAAATGTATAGTCATACCCTTCGGGAAAAACAAGGTAACCCCAAGCTACCATATAGGTGGCAATCCACTAAGCACAGAAGAGGTTATCAGGGACCTGGGGACCAAGATTGACAGTGGCCTTTCTTTTGACACTCACATTGCTAAAGTGGTTAGAAAGACCTTCTACATTGCCCACCTGATCATGAAGGGATTCACATCCAGATCAAGTGAGGTCATTGTTCCCCTGTACTCTTCACTTATCAGACCAATGATCGAGTACAATGCCCCATTCGGGATGTATCTCACCCGACACCTGCAGCAATTGGAGAGACCCCAAAAGTTCCTCACCAAAAGGATAAAGGGATTCCAAAATCTGTCATATGCTGCCAGACTGAAGAAACTCCAGCTCTATTCAGTTGCATACCGTCTGCTCAGAGGTGACCTGTGCCTGACATACAAGGCCATGTCCAGCCCGGAATTAATGGACATGCTCCACCTCAAAAAATCCAAATCTACCAGATCCACTAGATCAAACGACTTAAACCTTAGCACGGATATAAATAAGACATGCTGGAGGGATAGATTTGTCACTCAGAGACTCCCTATGCTGTGGAATAAAATCCCAGTCCATGTGAGGCAGAGCACCTCGCTGGCTCTGTTCAAGAGAAATCTTGACCGGTGGATGGGAGATCGTAGGTTTACCCCGGGAATCATCTCTGTGTCACTGCTGGACAGAGGCACAACAAACTAATGGGCACAATATTTTTTAACATAAGGGGTGGCGTAAGCCACAAAACTTTGGGCTAGGCTTATAAATGCCTTAGGGCAGATAGCCTAGTATAAACCTATGAACCTATGAACCTATAAAGACCAAATAATCCAATACTACTTCCTCGAAATTCTTTTATTAGGTACAAACTTCAATACGAACGTGAACTCAATCAACCGCTTTCGCCTGAAACACTGTCAGGCTTTTTCAAGATGCTCACTACAAAATAAAATCATACTTAAATAATACATTCAATCAAGTTAAATTAGTACTTGTTGGTATTAATTAACCAATTGAATCCAAATGGAAAGGTTACTAAACCTATTAAACTATGCTTGTTCCCTCCTGCCTGCTATAACATTATAGAAACCTTATTACAATATACATAAAACGTCTAACACTGTTAGTAGTACATTTCTTGACCTAAAACTTTAATATTTAATTACTAATATCATTTATACATAAAAATATAAAATATAAGATATAGAATATGGGGAACCTCAATAAAATACAGTATCATGGACAGCCCCAAAGTAATAATGATAAATATTAAAATACATATTAAACTACCATAAATATAATAAATGTTCACTACAAGTGTACAATATATAAATATATAAAATATAAAAATATTCAAATGTTAAAACTGTAGTTGGAAGGGGATAGCCAAAATTTACCTAAACTAAGAATAAACCTTGTAAGTTGTATGTAGGTACTGTGTACGTGGATAATGAACAGATAGTGTCAAAGAATACAATAATACTTAAACTCCCTAAAGAATACATTTGTAACACAAGCATATGAATCAGGTTGATATTCACAAATGATATATAATTATTTACAAAATTCCACATAGCTGGGCTGGCAGTATCTCCTTTCCTGATGTGTTATGTTATCAACAGTAAAAGCCTCTGCTCTTGTTCAAATCAGTAGCATGGGATGAAAAACAGGCACCCAAACTGTTACCAGTTGAGGCAAACGTGACCTTAATTTAATGTTTAACTTGAAAGACGGAACAGTTTGCTGTGGCACAAAATAATCTACTACAGTTAGTTTTACTGTTTTGTGGCTTACTGAAGAATAACCTCTGCTACCTACCTACCTACAACTACAAATATTTGATAGAATGTTAACTCCTACACAAGACTTAAAGGAGTTTATCTAGAGCACTAGCATGCTAGCATATCCACCTAGGAATTTCATCATAGATTTTTGCCACTGTTATAGCTACATGGCTTTTGCTGTCACTGTTACTGTCATCCTACATCCAATTCCTGCCTACAACTTGACTGCCACTGCACTCACCAGCATTCACTTTGCAGGTGGTATGCCCACACAGTGGCTTCATTCCGCTTTTTTCAGGCTAAATCCAGCCAGACTGTATGGATCACCCAGTCACCATGTGATTACCAGTGGACACCACTCTCTTCTCTGGCTCCAGGGGTCAGTCATAGTATCCCTGTTCTGCATGAGGATCTCAAATACTTTTAACATTATGGGAGCACTTTGGACTATTGATTGTCTGGTTCCTACCCACAGACAAGTTTAATAGTTGTGACCTTACAAGGAGCTTAATGTTCCAGATAACATATCTCTAAGGCACACACATTCCTCCACTATGACAAGGTAATGATCCCAGTAGGTATTTTATATTATAATATTTATTTTTTTGTGATTTAGGCCAGTGATTGGAGTTCATTAAAAAGTATTGCTTTGTGCATAAAGATGCAAGTACATCATGAATTTGATGCTTTTTGTGCAAACAATATTGCATGACATTTCATAATGATTACCAACATTTACCTACATCATGCACTATCATTGACTAATACATAAACTTGTGATCCAATTGGCATGGTGCTGTGTTAAGTGATTTTAGCTAGGGCTGTCATTATATGTTTTTCTAATGTACAGCACAGTATTGTAGTCTCATCTGTGCATTTATACTGCAACATTGAAGCTTTAGTTAATCGAATAACTAAAGCTCAATCTTGTAATATCGACAGCCAAAATTATCGACTGGCCAGTTCAACCAAGGGAAACACTTCCCTTGGCCAAATAAAAAAAAAAAAAAACTTTATATCCTAAATCAAGTGGGGGGCTTTGCCCCCCACAGCCTCCCTACCTAAATATATTAACTCCAAGATCACTCCAAATTGGAGAAATGGGCATACTCCACAGAACGGCCAAGGGAAGTGTTTCCCCTAGCTTAAATCAGCCGCTCAACAATTTACAGTTTCAGTATTACAAGTTTGAGCTTTACTTATTTAATTAAGTAAAGCTTTGATCTTGTAATAGCGAACCTCATCTGTGGTGCACCTCCTTTCCATTCTAGAGATGGTTGCTCTTTTAATTGAAATAAATAATAGTCCTGCTCCTAAGTGCTTTTATAAATTTCTACCCCATCATCCACTAGCTCAGTTACCTTTGCCACCCGCAGACCAATCTATTCTGTATTACTCATAGTGTACAAGCATCAGTGAACTCCAGTGGTATATAAAAGAACTGTATAAATAACCATTTTTTGTGGATACAGCCATGGGGACAGGTTACAATATACATAGCATGACTGTCTTCTGCTGTGACTTATTTGAATTACTGTGACATGCAGGGTCTGACGCTAGGCTGCTGTAGTTAGAGATTTGTTTTTTAATCATATAATGTATTTGTGCTGCATCAAGAAGTGCAAACAGCTGTATCATTTAGAACAGTGATAAGCTATGCAATTTAAATGGCTCCCTATTGAAATGTTGGCACTGAAAACGCTAAGTGCCAACAAGCCAAAAAAAAAAAAAAAAAAGATCGAAAACACAGAGAAGAATAAATCTCAGAAATTCCTCTTCTCCTTAAAACTTCTTTTTTGCAGGGGGAGCAAGCCCCCCACACCCCTCAAACTTATATATATATATATATATATATATATATATATATATATATATATATATATATGGGTTTATGTTCCGTTATCAAATGTGCACTATATCGAAACCTGTTTACTCGAATACACATTGTCGAACTCACATACTATCGAAAGAACAAACCAACAAAGCTCACATTATCAAAAGTAGCCCTAGTGGATGTAGTAACACACCCCAGTGTAAATATAAACAACTGAAACTTTAAACAGCAAACATAAGTCCAGACAAGCAAATAACTACATCCTTTGTGCTCATATGTATAATTCCCAAAAGTAATGTACCACTACAATCTACATCTTCAACAAATGTGCGATCGCTGTAAAATACTGCAAATTAGAATACTGATTCCTGTGAGTGAAAATCAAATTGAATTGCTGTTCATGGCATACTAAACTCCTCTTCTTTGGAAAAGTAGGGCAAGCTGTACACATTCTCAATCATAGTTCTTCAACACGATTCTGTTCTCTCACAATGACATTCAGCACACTGTGGATATCTGACACATGCTTACCAGATAAGCATCTAAAAAGGCGATGCCAAGCCTCAACAGCATTTTGGGTCCTTGGCAAACATAAATCATAAAGTACAGAAATATTCCAAAAGTGCACCGGGAATAAGGGAGGAAATCTTATTGTACTACTAGATCTAGTTGAGAATGACCGTGGTTTACCCAGCACGTACCATTCAGTGAAGTATTTTAGCACTTCTCTACCTTCAAGAGGAAAACTTCAATTCCTGATACGTTTCAATAACTTCACTCTCTGGTAAAAATGGTAGAGCAACCAGTTTTTTTATACAAAATTGAAATGAGGGAGCTTTAGTGGGTTTACCTTTACATTTCAAGTGAGCTCTTCTAACTTATTGTACAAGTGCACGTCTGCTAGGCAGACTAGGCACGTATTCCAGAGAACTAGACGCAATTACATCATCAACTATGATGCAAGGGGAATCTTGGGACAAAGTGGCTCTCTGTTTCAAATTTGAACAGACTGCATACTTCTCAGTTTGTGCGGGATCCCCTTCGTGATCATGTTCGACTGACTTTAACAGCTTCTCTCCCAATGTTACACGTACTGTTATAGCTCGACCCTTGCATTTCTCTGTCAGTTTTCGTGTACACTAGTAGTTCTTCACTTTCATGCATTTTTCTAAATTATAGCTATAGCCATCCAACACTAAACTCTTTTTACCTCTCTGAGATAATGTCGTCTCATACACTTGGCCAAGTACTCCGGGGGCAATGTCTCTACATCAGCCATTTTGACATTGGGTACAAAGTACACCATCTTCACTTTCAAGTACTTTATATAGTCTTATAAACTTTATGATAGGACAGCAAGTGTGTCGATCATTTAAGTTTCGTTGCTATGTTCTTTCGATGGTGTGTGCATTCCACATTGTGTGCTCGAGTAAACAGGTTTCAATATAGTGCACATTCGATAAAGAAACATAGACCCATATATATATATATATATATATATATATATATATATATATATATATATCCGTATACATACAAACTCCAAGATTGTCATACATATACATACAAACTCCAAGATTGTCATACCTCTGAGAAAAGGAATATCCCACGAAATGGCATCTGAAACTTAATATATGCAAGTCTGATCTTTAGGTCATTCAGTCTCTATATTTTGGGATTTTTTCTAGTGGGTCCCAAATTTTCAAATGATTATCATTTAAACATCTGAAACACTCCCAGGCACTGCTTTTTTTTTAATTTGCAGTGAATAATAAAATAGTGAATAGTTCTGTCTGGCTTAAGTATCATTTAGACCCTACTAATAAACTTACTTACTGTGATCATCTATTGGAGTGCACATGATTCCAAGGATGTGGAGGAACAGGTCTTGTATTATGTTCTTTTCTTACCAGGATCTGTCAATCAGTACTTATCTTTATTTGTAAAGCCTACCCAGATTTTAGTAAGTGCTATGTAAAACCAAGCTTTGTTTACTCACTGCTTTAATGTACATTTATTACAGATTGTAAAGCCATAACTAATATTAACTGACTAATTCAGTGATTAATACTTTCACAAAAATCATACAGAGCTCTTTCTGTAGTTCTTCATTTAAAATAATCTTCAATGGTGGCTAGAATGTCTCTCAAAAGAACATTTCATAATGTGAGACTATACCTTGAAAGTAAGATTACTGACATACAGATTGAAGTTAATGATTACAGTGTAAGCATTTATTTGCAAAGATTCTGGCTATTTCACAATTAAACTTGCAACTATATAAGTGATGTGATAAATGCTTATAGATGTTAAGTATATTATCTATACTGTATCTTGATCTGATGTTAATACTGACAGTAAATATTAAATAAATATTTATGGGAGCTTGATTCTTAAAAGAAGTAATTGTATTGATTTAATTCTGTTTTTTTATAGCTCATTGGCACAGCAGCTCTGATTGTCTGTATCCTTGCGATTGTCGATCCTTACAACAACCCTATTCCCAGACATCTAGAGGCATTCACTGTTGGATTTGTAGTCCTGGTCATCGGTCTTTCAATGGGACTGAATTCTGGATATGCTGTTAATCCTGCTAGGGACTTTGGACCCCGACTTTTCACAGCAATGGCTGGATGGGGCTCAGAGGTTTTCACGTAGGTATTTTAGTCACTGGTATATTGTAAAAATATAGTTGTGAATCTTGGATAGTCAATGCTTTTGTATTGTTTTGAGTTATTAGAAGACTGCTCAAATTTCAAATTTCTGTCAACACATTGCGCTTTTCCTTCCCTTCAATTTCACCCTAACAGTGTCATGTATAAAGAAAACATATTTTATGTAAGTCTTATTAATTTCTCCCTGTATCTGTTACCCTGACATTTTGTGAAATCTGATGTTATTTCCTTCTTATTTTTCACAGTCTGTGACATCAGGTAGGCTAGTAGAAATAGCAAAGTCCACCATTTTTTATGACTTTAATATAACTAACTTACTAGGCATGTCACTGATTCTAGGCACAGGGCTGATAAAAACGTTTTAAATGTAGTCATTCTTTTTTATACATGTGTAATCAGGCACAGATGACATGCTTTGCCTGTCAGATAAAAAATATGACTTAAAACTATAATTTTGAGTCTGAATAAAAACACTAAATAATCCATTCTTTCAAGCGTAGCATTTAAATGGAACTCAACAGGGTATCCATTTGAAATGTTGTGACCTACTTCAGTGAGTCTTGAAGTACAGAGCCTGATTGGCTGAAAACAAATTATACCAAGTCCAAGATGGCCGTTTCTTGGAATATTCCTTTTTCTCTAAGGTGTGGAGATCTCAGAGTGGGTATATGTAATTTCAGGTGTGGGGGGCTTACAGGTTTAAGGGAAAAGATCAATGTTTTATATTCACTGTTCTGCATTTTCATTCTTTTCTTTTTTCATGTGTCAGTACTCAGCATTACGAGTGCCTACATTTCAACAGGAAGCCAACTTAAAATGCTGTGTAAGAGGTAATGATAAACAAAGTATTTTCTTAAGAGAAATTGATTTTTTTCCAGAGACAGTCAAATAAAAAGAACTCAAAGCACTTTAGCTGGACGTTGGTGAAGAGATATTACCTCCTCGCAATATAGTGCACAGTATGCCCCATACGCCTCCCAATCTTTGACTGCAAAATGATATCTAACAGCACAACAGCTTCATTCAGACAATTTTGGGGTACAACAAATCAGAAAATTACAGTAACTATCTTGCATAATACATGGACATTACTACTGCAAAAATAAACTGAGATATGATGAAAACCCTTTTTCAGTTTGGGGTACACATCTTCTTTAACGCTTTGGTAATGCTGCGATTTCACAATTCTAAGGTCTGCTTTCTGCATTTCAGATTACTGTTTTCACTTTTTAGCCCAAGTAGCTTGTACATCTTGACTAACATGAAGTGGACAAGCATAATCTTCAGTGGATCACCATCATCATCATCCTCCTCCTCATCAACTCTCTTTTTCCATTTTTCTCTGTGAATCAGGTTGCAACATCTGCTATTGCCACCTCTTTTGATTCAGTGTCACCCTCCTACCTTCCTTGCCCATCGTGCCTTGTGTCATGTAGTCCTTCCATGTCTTCTGTGGAAATCTTTGTTTTCTCTTGCCTGTTTCTGTCTCTCCCAAATATAATTCAGTAGGTCATCTTCTGCTTTCCTGCACAAATGATTGAACCACTGTGATATGTTCTTTTTGGCCTTATTTGCCACTTTGGCTTCTGTTCTGATGTTCTCAGTACGCATCTTCCCACCCCCTTCGGGCACTTTATCTCCATCACCTCTAGCTTCCTCAGTGGCTCTGCTCTCATTTTCTCCATTTCTGTGCCGTGCAGATGCGCTGGTGACACAACTGTTTTGTGTCCCTAACTTTTCAGCTTCTTTAGCAGTCTCCTGTTACACACTGCCCCTGATAACCTGTGTCATTTGCCTGCAGCAGTTTTGACACTCTAGCTTTGATCTCCTCACTCAGACCTCCCTTCTCCGAATTCATCCTTCAGATACCTGAAGCTGTGAACCTGTTCCACTATTTTTCCTTCTGTCGCGGTGTTCAGCTTCTCTTGATTTTGCCCATTTGCTGTCATGACATCTGTCGTGTCTGTCCACAGTTTCATCTCACGTGCATTCAGTTTTGCATTCTACTCATCAATTTCTGAAACTCAGTGCTTATAGTATGAGATCATCTGCTTACAGCAGCTTTGTTGATTTCTCCTTTCTGAACTGTTTGCTAGAGTAAAGAACTGACCAGTATGAACAGTGGTGGGCTCAGAGTTGAACCCTAATGCATACCCACTCTCACTGGGACTCTTTCCTCCACATTTGCAGACCAAAACCATTACATAAATGAAGCATTATTAAATGTTGCTCAGTGGTACAGCATAAAAATGGAACATGAAAATTTCTTTTTTATATTGAAACAGATTTAACACTATACTTAAACCACATTTTCAGAGTTTATGCTGTGTATTTGTGTGTGTGTGTGTGTGTGTGTGTGTGTGTGTGTGTGTGTGTGTGTGTGTGTGTGTGTGTGTGTGTGTCTGGACGATCCCCAACATCATAACTGTAATAATAAAATCTTACAAAATTTTAAAGTCAACATATTGTAAAAACAGTGCAACACAGTAAAAAGTATTTTTCACCAAGGGACTGGACTCCTTGTACTCCCAGAAATAGGAACTCTGCCTTCGCACCCCAAATCTCTTTACATATTACCTCCAAGGTCACACAAACTAAGAGAAAAGGGAAAAGTTTTAAAAAGCAGAAATCTCACTTTTTCTGTTCCTCTTAACTGTATGCATCCTCTCAGCATGCTCAAAAACCTGCAGCAAAGTCATGTACTAAAATATTGATATTATGTCCCCCACTCTGGAATCATAGATAAACTTACTAAGCTTGGCATTAATCCATATGTCACTCGACGGGCTGCCAACTGGCTTACTGACAGAACCCACAATGTAAAAGTAGCCAACTCCAAATCCAGCTCCAGACAAGTGACAAGTGGAGTACCTCAGGGTTCAGTCCTGGGACTGCTCTTGTTGGGCATCTACTTCTCTGAAGTATAGGCCAACACTAAGGGACACGGGCTAACAAAGTTCACAGATGACTGCAAACTGGGAGCCATTATTGAATCCCCAAATGATGTGGATATTCTATAAAAGGGCCTTACAGAAACAGATGCTTGATGCCAGAGCCATGGGCTCAAGCTCAATGCCAAGAAATGTATAGTTATTCTCTTTGGGAAAAAACATGTACCCATGAATTACCATATAGGTGGCAGTACACTAAACACTGAAAGTGTAATAAGAGACTTAGGGACACAGCTGGACAGTGGTCTCACCTTTAATAACTACATTGCCACAACAGTCAGGAAATCCTTCTATGTGGCACACCTCATCACTAATGGCTTTTCATCCAGAAAAAAGGAGGCCATTGTCCCACTGTACTCATCCCTCATTAGACCCATTATAGAATACAACGCCTCATTTGGTATGTACCTCTCAAGACATCTGCAACAACTGGAAAGGCTGCAGAAATACCTTACTAAAGGAATCACAGGCCTAAAGCAGATGCCCTATGCTGACCGTCTAAAAAAACTTCAGCTATACTCTATCGCATATCGTCTAATCAGAGGTGATCTCTGCTTAACATACAAGGCCATGTCAAACCCAGAGCTGTTGGACATGCTACACTTAAAGAAATCCCAATCCCTCAGAGCCACATGCTCCCGGGATCTAAACATTGTCATCATAATGAACAAAATATGCTGGAGGGATAGGTTCCTGACCCAGAGACTCTCCAGACTCTGGAATAGACTGCCCATACATGTCAAGCAGAGTGCCTCTTTGGCCCTCTTCAAAAGTAACCTTGACGATTGTATGGGAGATAGGAAATTCACCCCTGGGATCACATCAGTCACCATGTTAGACAGGGGTCCAGGGAAGTAAATATTGTGGGAAGAAATAGCCAGGAAATTGTTATGGCTAGGCTTGTATAGGCCCTAAGGCCAATAGCCTAGTACCAACCTATGAACCTATGTGAATGTGAGTAAACAGTATTGCTATTCTGAGATGTTGTCTAGGAGTAAATGATAAATAGTAATGGCACAGTGTGTGTGTGTGTGTGTGTGTGTGTGTGTGTGTGTGTGTGTGTGTGTGTGTGTGTGTGTCTGTGTGTGTGCGTGTGTGTGCATGTGTGCGTGCGCACTGATACTGAGCTTGTTTGCACCCCTTTCATCTCTTCTACAGTGAACAGATGAGTCAGTGTTTAACATGGCTGTGTCATGGCTCTAGTTCATTATGTTCTATACTGATTCCAAGTTACTTTTAGTGATGAGTGTTCTCTCCATGTCTTTATGTTTCTTCTCTGGATATTCTGTTTCCTTTAAAAGATAACTTGATAGGCTACTCTAAGCTGTCCACATATATTTTCGCCATTATGGTCAAAGCTGTGGTTGAAAAGGAAAGTACCCCAGATGAACTGGTGGATTTACCTGGTTAGCAAATACAAATAACTTAAAAGTAAATAAATGCAGATTACACGCCAGGGCCACTGATCTAGCTAAACTGAGCTGTCAGTTCTTCATTCCTGATTCCTGGGAATGCATGATGCAAGTGTGTAGCATGCTTCCTGGGAATGCATGCTACACACTTGCAGTCTTATTTGTCATGGCTTTCCAAGAAACCTGTATGCAGTTCTGAAAGATTACTCTGGATTTCCTTCATTCTGTCAGTACCAATACAGAGGTACAGTTTTAAGATGTGGGCACAGTGCTTTTTACAAATTATTCGTATTTGGCACTAGCCTCTTACTTACTGAAGTAACTTCTCTTCCAGATACATCCCAGATAATTTGTACATGCTGGGCAGACATAGCAGAATTTGCAATTGATCTATCAGTTTGGAATTATTAGTATGCATTAATCAGCTCATCACATGAATAAGACCCAGGCCATGTGCTGAATGTAATGAGTTCCTTTATATTTAAATGCAGAGAAGTTTAACATACGTAGCAGATAACAAAGTGGTATTGCATTGTGTGAGAAAGACACCATATATGAACTGCTAATGAGTTTCATCCTGCAGTCATAGGTTTGAGTCCCTCTTGCTTCATTTGTCTACTGTGTAACTATAATCAAGTCTCTTAACTAACCAGCAATGTAATGTCCTCTCTTGGAAGGAGTGCTTGTACCTAGTTGTTTTATTTAGTTAAAATGCAAACAAACAACAAAATGAAATGAACCTGGAAGAATGTGTTCAGACACATGCAACAATGCCTAGAGAGATACCTTACTAAAATGATACATGGCTAGACAATGTATCCTACATGGACTGACTCAATGCCCTGTCACTATATTCAGTATCCTACAGACTGATAAGAGGTGGCCTGTGTCTTGGCATACAAGACATCCTCCAATCCATTACCGATGGATTTACTGTACATAAGCAAATCAAATGGCATCAGAAATAGTCTGTAACATTTTCCTGTACTGTACTGCACACTGGCTCTACATAAGACATGACTGTCTATGACTCTCCATCCTGTTATCTATATGTTCATTTCACTGCTTATACCCACCTACATTTTCTTATTATATGTAAACATTTCCATTATCTCTGAATATCTAACCACATATAAGGTCTAAAGAGGAACTTGAATTAATCGCTGCACATTTTTTATTCCATTCTGCTCATTGGGCTTGTAGATAAATAATTACATACCTTAACAGCATCAGGTAAAATGCTATTGAATGAACATTCAAACCTGGAACTGCTTTTTCGCTCACATAATAATCTTGCCAGTAGATGTCTTGGGCTTTTTATGTTCCATTATGAAGCTCCTGGCTTACTGTGTAGATACGATCCACATTTGGCAAAGCCACATAATATCTTAGCAGGACAAGTATAAAATAATTATTAAGTCATATACAGAAGACATGTTTTCTTACTTGTAGGATCTTGCCTGTATTATACAACTAATTGTATAACATGGATACCTGTTTTCTGGAACATTCCTAATCTATCAGTAGTATTACTGGATTTAATGTAATGGTATCATCACATTAAAAGTCCTGTTTTAGACATTGACACATCCTGAACCTGAACTTTGTCTCAGTCAGTTTCCTTGACAACATGATATTGAGTTATTATCATTTCACGTCCATTCTCCATCTGTTTAAGTAACATGGTTAGATTTCTGTGAAGAAGTTATTTATTTAATTATCTTTTTAATGGGTAAGCAGGCTGATTTTTGCTAGCATGTCTGGAGCCATAATTTAGGACAGAAGAAAAATGCATTTGTGTATGGAGTACACAGAGTGGCCAATCACTCAGTATGTCTTTTGGATGTTGTAGGAAATCAAGGTTCCCAAAGAAAAAAAGTATGCAGATATGGGAAGAAGTAAAAAAAAACATTGATTCTATTAACACTGAATGTGGGCAAATATATTATGACCGTCTTATGCTACTCGTGTATAACTACAAAAGCTTGCTTCCAGCATCCCTTTATTCTAGTTACAATTTCATTAATAGTCTCTTTCTTCCAGTTTTACAGTTTCATTAATAATCCAGGAGTAGTGGTGCAGACAAGTAAATACAACCCCTAGTTTCTTAGTTCAAACACAAATCTGAAAAATGCAGGTCCTCTTAGAATTGTACTACCATCCAGGATGCATTCTGTTGAGGGCGTTGTAATCATGGACAGTGGTTAAGGCTAGATATGAACCTGCATGTGTGATTTGTGCAGCGCTTATAGTGAGGGGAGGTAATTGATGAATGTTATAATTTGAGTATTAAGCAGGGTAAGACACAGCACAGCTATGAGTGTCTGTCCACTGCCCTAATGCTGACTGATTCATTACCTTATATTGTCGTATTATAGTGGCAAAGTAAAGTGGTCAAAAGGAGAAGGATGGAAAGTGGTTTCCTCTTGATGGGTCAGTTTCTCTTGTTAACTTGGTTACACTTAGAAGCTATGGAATGTCACACCCCACCAACCTACAAAACATTCTTAGATTATTTTATGAAAAATCAAGTACTAGAAAATAAGCTAAACAAATGTAAATACATCTGGGGAATAATAAATGATGTTAAAAAGGTGCAGACAGTTAATGTGCTCAGCAAAAAGTCATCTTTACAATGACAGAATGCAGTGTTTTCACAATTTTTACATTAGTACTGTTTGACAGTATACTGCAGAAAACTCCAGAATGCTGTTCTTCTGTAATTTTTTCACAGGCAATGTTTCTTATTTCACCAAAAACAAGTGAAAACCAAGTAAGATTACTCAGCAGGCCATTCAATGATTAAATTCTGTTTTAATGAGCGCTTTCAAAGGGATCAGCGCCCCAACTTCATCAGACAAAACAAGACTTTGAAATCACATCCTTAAATACTCATACATTCATTATTTCATTATTCAATTATCTTTCTTAATTACTTTCTATTAATTACTATACCCATTTTTTCTTTGTTTAAAAGCATAGAATAAACCATTGCTCCATACTTTAACGTGTTCAAGCTTATAAACACAATCTACTTATATTTCATAATTTCACTCCATATAGAATAAAATAAAATAAAAGTAAAACTAAAAATGTAAAATACAAAATACACTTACAAACTGCTATTAAATACTGCCATTAAAACCAGGTATATTTTACTAAGAGCCCACAAATCAATAATCATTGCAACATATAATTGCTAAAGCTTTGTGCAAACTTAAAACCTACTTTTAAAACCATGTTGGGTGCGGTACATAAATACATATTAAATATGTTACAATTTAATCTAAAAATACTCTAATTACCAAATTTCATTGCCATAAAAATATATGTACATGCATGTACATGTCTTCATATACATGCATATACATAACATAATATAATATAATGCACACAAATTATATCCAAAAAAGGTTCCCTCTATATAAAAATTGATTTTATATATCTATATATATATATATATATATATCTATATATATATATATATATATACATATGTATATGTGTGTGTGTGTGTGTGTATATTTATTTTTGCTTTGACCACCTCAGTTTATTTCTATTATTTGTATTGATTTATTAATTATTAATTTTTAATTTATAATCCACCACCATTCTACCTAAAGAGCGCCTTTAACTAAGGTCTGGTGGAATATGCATCAATTAAAAGTATTCTGAAGTTAAAGGCACTCTTTAGGTAGAATGGTGGTGGATTATAAATTTAAAATCAATAATTAATAAATCAATGCAAATAATAGAAATAAACTGAGGTGGTCAAAGCAAAAATAAGTAAATATACACACACACACACACACACATATATATATATATATATATATATATATATATATATATATATATATATATATATAAAATATATATATATAAATATATATATATATATATATATATATATATATATATATATATATATATTATCAATTTTTATATATAGGGAACCTTTTTGATATCATTTGTGTGTATTATATTATATTATGTTATGTATGTGCATGTATATGGAGACATGTACATGCACATACATATATTTTTATGGCAATGAAATTTGGTAATTACAGTATTTTTAGATTAAATTGTAACATATTTAATATGTATTTATGTACCGCACCCAACGTAGTTTTAAAAGTAGGTTTTAAGTTTGCACAAAGCTTTAGCAATTATGTGTTGCAATGATTATTGATTCGTGGGCTCTTAGTAAAATATACCTGGTTTTAATGGAAGTATTTAATAGCAGTTTGTAAGTGTATGTTGTATTTTACATTTTTAGTTTTACTTTTATTTTATTTTATTTTATTTTATTCTATATGGAGTGAAATTATGAAATATGAGTAGATTGTGTTTATAAGCTTGAACACATTAAAGTGTGGAGCAATGGTTTATTCTATGCTTTTAAACAAAGAAAAAATGGGTATAGTAATTAATAGAAAGTAATTAAGAAAGATAATTGAATAATGAAATAATGAATGTATGAGTATTTAAGGATGTGATTTCAAAGTCTTATTTTGTCTGATGAAGTTGGGGCACTGACCCTTTCGAAAGCGCTCATTAAAATGGAATTTAATCATTGAACGGCCTGCTGTGTAATCTTACTTGGTTTTCACTTGCATTTGGTGTTTTTTACTTGTTTACTTAGTCGATTTAATACGTGTTTTTAATGTTTCTTATTTCAGAAACTGTACAACTTAGACTTGATTTCAGCAGCAAAGCACTTTTTTTTGCCTCCAACATTATCTAAGGTTTTACTTATTATACTGCATTCTCTATACTAGTTAGTTTCGGAAATATAAATGTACATATGGAAATATTGTATGCCTTCTGAATTAATATCAAACAGCTCTCAGTATCTCCAGCATAGTGCATTATACATGGATAGTGATGGCATTTCACATTATGTTCTTAATAACATGTAGGTCACTTTGCTATGAAAATATGAATGTAAATATGAAAATATAAATCGTATGTGATAAATAGTGGTTAAGATCTCCAACATAGTACATCATATTTTAACACATTTTGTTCCATTTTCTTTCTTATCCCTTGCCTTTTCATAGGCTGCCTATTATTCATTTGTAAGTCACTTAGTTAAGGAATTTAGACCATCAAAATGTCATGATGTCTTAAGGGAGCTACTGGTGTTAAAAGAAATTATGCAAAAAAGTGCTATAGGTATGACCGTGCTAAGCAGAGTGATAGTCTGACAACATTACACGGGTGATTAAGTGCAACTTTAATGACTATTTCAAGATGGATCTGTTAGTTTATCTTTTTTTCACAGCATATGACACATTACAAGTCTGCTGTTTCAGTATTTTATGGTATTTCATCACAAAACTGTCACATATCTTGCATGAACAATATGGTCTTTACCCTAACCCTGTCACATATCCTGTAAGAGCAATGTGGTCTTTGTCCTAACCTTGTCACATAGCAGATTCCTCTCATTTGATTGACAGCATGATTTTCTAGTGCTGAATAATCAAAGACTAGTGAAAAAAGCAACTTTTGCCAACAGTGCATTTTTCTTTTTTTTTTTGCCACTGTTGTGAGACTTCAGATTATGTATTTATGTTTGGGGGGGTGTGGGGGTGCAGCAGATGTTGCTATCCTGCAAAAAAAAAAAAAAGTAGCTCTGGGTTTTACTGAAAGTTGTTTCTCTCATTATTTTTGGATTGTTCAGCACTCGATAATGTGCTGTTGATCTACATATCCAGTATGAACAATGCAGTCTTTACCCTAACACTATCACACATATTTTTTTACTATTGGCATCATTTTGATATGTTTACATATCCAGTATTAGCAACATTCTTACTCCAGTGGTGCCATGTATCCAGTATAAGTTTTCTTTTCATCTGTATTGTCACACAACCTGCATAAAGGTGTCTTTATCTCAAGACTGTACTGTATTACTAAAGGGAACACCTCTTGTTGTGACAAAGTCATCATATTCAAAGTACCAAAGTGCTTGAATGTTCTTATCTGGCCCTTTTGACACCTGGCTGTCAAGTGCCTTCCCCTCCTTTGTGGGTGAGAGCCTTTTAGCCCATTTGTTTCCTTTGCAGTAGTTTGGTGCTGGGAGTGGTACCTTCATTCACAGTAGAATTGTTATTTTTGCATAAGCCCTAACTACAAATAGCAAGTGAGTCTCCTCTGTGGAGGGCATGCAGCGATTGAGACACTGGACTGCTGCTCACGTCCCCAAGTAACATTATCCTGTAAAGAACCCTGCATTTGGAACAAGTACTCAATATACTTTTTGCTGGTCTCCACGAGGAAGATTGATGCATATTGTGTGCCTCCAGACATGCACCTCAGCCCTCCCATCTGAAACAGTAATATTATGTTTAGCCCTAACATGTCCTAGTAAGTACAACCCCTTTACTCCTCTCCCTCCATGACAGCTCCATAAAGTGCTTGTGCCTCTCTTCAAAGTTGGGTCATAGGGTTTTAATCCCCAATGCCAACTGAGCTGGCCAAAGTTGGATTAAGATTTCAGTGTCTATCTCAACACATGCATACCAGGGACGTTGGGAGGCATACGCACTGATTTCAGTAATACTTCTTAGAAGAGGGGGTAGCATTTTTAAAAACAAAAACATACGTATTTTAAAAGGTTGTTGGTTGCAAGCGGGAAATGTGAAGGTGTGTGTGTGTGAATGACCCCACAGAATACACCTGCTGGCTATAAGTGTTCAGGCTCAATCCCTGTACCTTTGCTTCAGGGTAAGAAGAGCCTAAAGTCCTTAACCACCACCATTTCTGAACTTTGTTCAGATTTGTTTTTCTAATGGTTGTTAGCTATGGTGAGAAGTGAGAACTGAGAACTGAAGTTGTATTTCCCCCATTATTGTTTTTGTTGTGTGTCCTAGTTTTTTGTGCTAAGGTGTGAAGTAAGAACTGTATTTGTATTCCCTCATTATTGGCTTTGTTTGTCCAGTTTTTTTTGTGCTAAGAGGTTGAGAGCTATCTAAATAATAGCCATTAAGTTTGTCTTCCTATTTTTCAAACTGCTGATTTAGCATTGTGGTATGTTGCACTGACTGTAATGCATATGGTTCTGGGTTCAAGTCATGCATGGTGATAACACAGCATTTTATTGTAGCAACTTTCCAAAATTATACAAGCAATGTTTAAAATGTGTCCCTGGTTTTTGGGCTTTTGTCCCCCCCCCCCAATAAATGTTGGCTTTTTTCAGATTTCTTGTGCTGCAAAGTTCAGAGATACAGTTGAGTGTTGACATTTTACAAGGAGCTGAGAGCTGCAGGGGAACTAAAGTTTAGTGCTGCTTATGCTGAGTCTGTTTGTAATGTTAATAGCACAACAGGTAGTGTACTCACGTTTGATGCATAAGGCTGTGGGTTCTTCTCCCACAGTAGGTAGATGCATTGCTGATACTGTACTGTGTTGTAAAGGGGGGTGGATGCTGTAGTCTGTTTTGGCGATGATATCTAGTAGTAACTATGAACCTGTTATCAGTTTGCCATCCATTCCCTATTGCAATATTACTAGCATATCATTGTTTTTAATGCAACATAGGCAATTTATTCCTCAAAGGCAACAGGCACTTTATTTGTAGATGAAACCATGAAATATAAAGTTGTTTGCTAGCAGCAGCCTCTTCATTTGTTACAGATTTCTTTAATGTGGAATTATGTAGATGGCTTTTACTAGTTCAGAGATTGTGCATATTTACTGATACTGGTGGACTGTAGACGTTTGAGTAGGCTTTTATGATGGAAATGTTATGAATTGGGCTGTTTTGTCATTATTGGTGCATGCATTTTGTTTCATTGTTTACTGGAAAAATGTTCAAACCAATAAATTTAAAACGTTCTCTAACAACTATACTGTATTGTACAAGGAATATAATTTAATACAATCAGGAAGGTGTATCAAAGAGCACGTGTATGTTTCATGTGCAAGGGGCCTATGATATGAAAACAGCCCAAAGTTAATCTTTATCTGCCACTGGCAAAATGTATTTTCTTTGAATGTGGGTTTCAATGCTGTTTCAATGAATGTGAGTTTCAAGGGCAGAGAAGTTTTAATGCTAAGTCTAGTTTCATTGTGAGACTGCATTGCTTTGTTTAGCAGATATTTATTGGTGTTCATGCTGTAAAATGCAAAATAAAACTTTTTTGGCGATTCATTTAGGAATGAAGTCACTAAATAATGACCGACATTAAGTTTCAGATGTCACAATCTTCAGAAAAATGTATGCTAAAGCAAGACCTGATATTGTATTAACTGTCTTAAGTTTATACAAGATCAATTTTTAGTACTGTTTGTATGTTCCCCCAATATATTTGGCCTTGTCCAGATTTCCTGCATTAAGAGGTTGAGAGGTGTGTACAAATAAATCGCTTTATAGAATTAGGAATATCCAAACCTCTCAACTGTCCCCAATTTTGGCTCAAAATCTTGCTCTCCCCCTAATGATCTCTCCGCAAAATAGCAATTTTGGAAGAAAACGTGGAGGGTTTACTTTTATAAATAACTGTAATGATCAGAGTTATACATTACTTTTATTTTAGAAATGCATGTAGATTCTCTAATTTTGTCAGCTGCTCAAGTTAACTGTGCTCATATTAAAATGGTGTCCCTTCTTTGACAGGTTTCCAGCTGTATTGTCTGGCAGTTTTACATTTTTGCATTACATTTGTGGTCCATTTTTCATAAAATTGCGGTTTTACGGCAAATTAGTGGCAAATCGTTAAAGACTGAAGTTAGAAAATAATGGCAGACATTTGAGTTTCAGATTTCACACCCTTCAGGAAATTCATACTAATGCAATACCTAGTACTATTCTATTATCTTTCTAAATTTATAAGAGCAATATTTAAAAAAATGTCCTTATTTTTGGGCCTTTGCCTCAGTTTTATTTATGAGGTTGTTGCTCTAAGAGGTTGAGAGGTGTGTGTGTGTGTGTGTGTGTGTGTGTGTGTGTGTGTGTGTGTGTGTGTGTGTGTGTGTGTGTGTGTGAGGTAGGTAGGTAGGTAGCATACCTCTCAACTGTCCAAATTTTGCAGAATGTCCAGATTTTTGCCCCATATTTTTTGTCTGTTCCTCATAAATTTTGTGATTTTCTAGAAAATCATTGAAGGCTGAAGTTGCTAAATAATGACAGACATTTGAGTTTCAGACTTCATGTCCTTTAGAAAAATTCATACTAGCACAGATCCTGTTATTCTAGCAACTTTCTCATACTAGCACAAATCCTATTATTCTAGCAACGTTCTAAGTTCACGAGAGCATTTTTAATATCTGTCCCTGTTTATTTGAGGCTTTGTCCATATTTCTTGCACTAAGAGGTAGGTAGGGGTGTGTGTGTGAATGAAACATCCTAGATAGGGGTGACAGGGGGTTAGTAATTTACTCAAGCTCAAAACCTGTACCTTAGTTACAGAAAACAAAAGCATGAATCCTCTACCCCAACTACCATGCTGCATTTTCCAAAGAACTGACTTTCAGGTTCATTTTCAATTCAAGGAACCGAGTTTGAGTGAATCTATATTATATTACTGAAGAGGCATTACAGCGAATGCCTCTTCATCGACACTAAAAGAGCGAACCGTGAATTACGAGAATGGCCGTAGCTTGGCTGGGGAGGGGGTAGCAGTTTGAGAGCTGTGAGTACAAATTTGAAAATCTTAGCTACACCCCTGATGCATACCACTGTCAGATATCAGAGTTATAACAGCAATACCGTAACACAAAGTGTTGCATGCTTTTTCTGTGTTGTTTCCTACAAAAGTGAAGGTTTTAGTAGTTCAGAAAGTGAATGCATACAATGTGTCTTTTGCCGATAAATTTCATTTTAATGCTTTTTTTCTCTGTCTTTTTAGTGCTGGATCACACTGGTGGTGGGTACCTATAATTTCCCCATTTATTGGAACAGTTATTGGAACAGCAGTATACCAGATAATGATTGGTATCCATGTTGAACTCGATGTTCCTGCAAGCCCTAGCACCCCAGAAGAAGCTGTCAAGCTGGCAAAAATAAAGGCAAATGAAACTGCATGACAGATGAGCAACTTTTCTAGCTAATGGCCAAGGAGAAGATTAGAACAACCAAAGAATATTTTGCTTCATGTTTAAAAGATCTTTAACACGATTGTTATTCTCCTCATTAGTTTTATGAACTGCTTTGTGTCTGAATGGAATGCATGTCATTACTGAATTTGTTCATGCACTACAGTTCACAAGTAATTCAGTTATTTCTGAGTTGTTTTTTGAAGTCTAAAGAGGAACTTGTATTGCAAATTGTAGCTTGGAAAGAAAAGATAACAAAGTTTGAGTACGCGCAAAGGTGGATGTACTGCTGTCAAAAACTGAAAACTACTGAGCAGTTTATTTATGGTGGCTGAGAAGAACAGTCATTTGTGCTCAGTAATGCCATTTCTTTTGTTGCCCGGAACAGTAGGGGATTTAGCGAAGGACCAATAACAGATATGTTGTTCTTATTTCACAGTCATTTTCTTCTGCATTTTAAATTAGCATTACATAACCAGATGTTTGGAGATTACAGTGACAGACTTGTGGTAATGGAATATTTCTGTATCAGTGCTGTGTATTGGACATGAATGTTAACATATTATCTGTCTGATGTAGTGAGTAGATTTTAGAATAATACTGATTCTTATTTACATCCTGTATATCTTAGTGAAAAATATGTATAATAACTTCTGCTTCAAAAGACCAAAGTGCACGAGTACACACAGGCACACAAACACACACAAAAATAAATAAATAAAAGCAAAATGCTGAATGGAAAGCCCAGACGTTATGCTTCCTTAAATAAAGAACAGCAGTTCTAGTGCTAAAAAATAATAGATTAAATGTGATGTGAAATAATTTTTAATAAGAAAGGAGCTGTCTTGCATGCGAGAAGACATAGCTTCTTCCAACATCTTGCGCTAATACATTTTCATTCTATGATCATATAACCACAGAGACAGAAGGAATGCTTGTTTTTTCACAAAAGCCAATTATGTCTGTTTTCTATCTTGCTGGAAAATTTCAGAATTATATAATATTAGTAGCTGAGGCAAAGGATAGCCTCTCAAATGAGAGGTAGAGGAAGTCTGACTCCCCTGCAAAAGCAGTTTTTGGTAAAAGCAGATTTGGAACTTTTACATTTAGCATTTTGCAGTTCATTTTTTTATGCTTTAGTCTTCTGAAGAGGAAATAGGCACACACAAACACACACACACACACACACACACACACACACACACACACACACACACACACCCATGTCAGAAGAACAATGCAATAGTATCCATCCATACAATCTTGTTAAATGTAAATGTAAATATAAATAACGTTTCGCAATCTCTATGAAAAATTATCTATTATCAGTAAACATAGATAACACTGTTATGACTGTTATTGTCTGAATTGTTTTAAATGAAATCAGATTTATCAGAACCACAATTGTGCATTTGCCAGGAATATAGCTATGACTTTGTACAATAACCTGCTGGTCTGTATGATTATGGTTCTGTGCACCCATGTTTAAAACTTTTATGTCTATGGCATTGCATATTAAAATTAGATTAATAAATATCATAAGGGACGTAATTGTTTTAGATGCAAGCAAATATTAATGAATTAATATAGTTAATGGTAACCTCTGTAGGATGTCATGTATGGAATACTGCCATCTGAGTTTTCTGGGCTAGCTGACTTCTTAGTCATGAGTAAATGCAGTGGTGCCTAACGTTAGCCCACTTCAGTGATTCCCTTCTTATTCAGTAACTCGTAATGCATTAATAAATCTTGTGTTACATGCACATTTCATTGTTTGAACTACCTGCTCGAATACTCAACATAATGTGTCTCAGATTATTTACACACTTCACACATATTAAGGCATGGTGTTGTAGCTCTATTGTGAGCTTCAGCAAACAGACTATATAAGATGATATGGGAAAAATGCATGCATGACAAAATTTGATGAAATCATGCTCTTTCCTTTGCTGGTGATTTCTATTTCTTCCTACAAATTGAATTCAGCTACCCAGTCATTTAAAATATTTTACTGGATGGAAGAACTCATATGAATTTGTTGTCTTGGTTAATGCAACATTATAAATGGGGAGACAGAGATAGACTAGCATTTATTCTGGTTACCAGTGGAAGAATGACTACCTATCAAAATCGGTCCAGTAAATTATTGATGAGGGCTAATACTTTTGTTGCATCGCTTCTGTGATCTAAATTGGCAATAATTCTACTGTAGGTACAAGAAAATGAGACTCATAAATAATTTTTGAAGACTTTCTCTTCTAGGTTAACAGTCATACTTATTTTATAGAAAAGGTTAAAAAACTATATTTTTTGGAATGTGCTAAAGTTTGAAGCTTTATGTGAACATTAGCCATTAGACTGAAGAGAACCGAATCAAGAATTTGCTGATATGTTCTCAATAGTCACAAGAATAAGCAACATTTGTTATGAATAAGGATTTGTCAGTCCTTTACTTATTAATATAATGTACTAAGAATTCCTTATTTTCATTGGATGTGACCCCTTATCCTTGGGGCTACTACATATAAACAATACTGCACTCCTACTTATAAATGCTGCTCTGGCATGTATGGTTTGCTTGTGGGGAGGGGGTCCTATTGCTGCTGATTGAAGATATTGTCCGTGGCAGCCCAGCTAACCATCTGGTTGCTGGTTCCCCCCACCCCACCCTCAGAGACTCCTTACGTTGCTTCCACTTCTCCATGTTTGCACAAGACCTGGAGAGTTAATTAGCAATGCTATCATAATGAATCTCTATTTTTTTTTTTTTTTGTTTTTTTTTCTTATCATGTATCCTGTGCTTCCCTGAAGGGGCTCAAGGTCTCTACAGTGAACAAATTAATGTTGCCTTCGAAGTAGAGGTTGCACACGTTGCAATATGGCTCCTCTGTACCATGCTTGTGTATTAAGAGCAGCCCCTTCAGTGTCCTTCATGGGAACTATGTTTGTAGAATAGGGTATCACCATCACCTGTACCTTTGGGAAAGCAAGCCTGGCAAAAGTGTTCATTTCTTTCCTTGCCTTTGTCAACTGTCTTCCATCTAGGCTGATACTCAAACCAGAACATCAGCATTACAGGCAAAGCCTTACTTGTCACCACTGGGAATTTGTAATATATTTTATTTTATTTTTGATGTATTTCCCTATGCAAGAGTCTATTTAGAAGTGGGATTTGGTGAACTTTGTTCACAGATTCCAGGTCAGGATATGCTATTTGTTCAGTAAACAGCAATATATCTACATCAATTATTTAGGCACCACACATACTTATTAGCTTAATGGAATCATGTTTTGATTAATTCAAGGCAAAATAATCCAAATATTCTATATTTAAGAAACTAGATAAAGTTATTAAAACTGAGATCTTTAATATTAATAGGCATAGTATAAGAACTGAATATAATGTATGCAGCTACCTTGAGTACAGCCTTTTCAGTTCTTCTAACCAGTAAGTTAAATTAAAACAATGTCACGGGCATGAATATTCAATGTCGCCAAGTAAAAGCCATATTTTAAGAGATACTGCAAGCTATTCTTTTTGAAATGTAAAACATTTGTAAATGATTATGTTGCTAAAATGTTTAGGCTTTGTGTTTCATTGTTTTATTTACTTGCATTAGTTAGTTTAATGTGTCAGATGATGTCTCTATATTTGAATATTTGCAGCTTGATTATGAAGCTTGTTGACCAAAAACAGTGCCTTTCTTTTAAGTAGAGCTGGACCCGTGGTCTTTGCTTCATTCTGAGGTGCAGTGAACTCAGAATTAATTGAATTATGTCTGGAATGTGAGGGCTTCCCCCAAAAGGAAAATGAAAATTAGCATTGGTTAAAATGGACTCAAGGACTTCACCCAAAAGGAAAACAAAAATCAGTATTCTCACCTTTAGCTTAAAGGCAACTACAACTGACATTGAGAGGCCCGAGAACTATCTACCTGACATTTCAGACTTTTATATTGAAAAACTGAGTATCGCATATAAAAGGTCAAATGTAAATGCAGTGAAATTTTTTTTTTTCATTAACTGTTTTATTGACATCTTAAGGAAATATTACTGCCTTTATTTCCTGTAATGTTCATTTGTTATTTTTGTATATAAACTTTGAGATACAAACTGCATATTGTCTGATGTATTTATTCCAACATTTGCTTATTTGTTAGATGGGTTATTTTTCTGTTGCAACCCATACAGAAGGCTTTACAAGATAAATGTTTCAAATAGAAGGTAGCCAAAAGAAAATTCTATACAGGACCGAATAATTTAGTCCACCAAAATATTATACAAAAAATATGGCTTTAAGGCCAAAATGTTCAACACAGGCATGAATAAAAATTGCAGGTAAAATGTTTTTTGATTTGGTGATCAGTTAAGTCCACTAGAGACAAATATTCCTTTTTAGAAATGGCTCAAGAATACTGTCTGTTCAAATGAGTTGCTCAAATTTACACACTAGGCAAATGGACATGGAAGAAACGAGGTTTGGTAACAAACCAATTTGTCCAGGGACATCTTCAGAAGGGGGAATTAGATAAATATTTTTGTGGGAGTTATGAGGGGGGGGGTGAAAGGGTTAAATGGTAATGAGGGATGATTGGGAAGAAATGAGGTAAGGGTAGGGAGGGGCTTGAGGAGTTTATGCAAGTGTAGCTGGTTAGGGAAACATATTTTGGTGTGAACTTGCTAAGGTAAGTACACCCATGACGACCTGTGGGTAATTTGGGAGAAAAGGTAGGCTTTTGGGTACTGGTTGGTGACAGGTGGTCTGGATATATAATATATATATTATTTTTTTTTTTTTTTGGAGAATTGGGGGTATGGGCAGGGGGTTTTGTGCTGGGCTTGGTCGGTTTTAATGCTCATCATGCAGAAGCTTGGACCTGAATGGAAGCCTTCATGAGTGAATGGTATGAAGTAACTGTGGCAGAGATTGTATTGAAGTTATAGACGTATTACATGTGACTTCAATTCAAAATAACAGCAGTAGATGAAAATGATGTTTTAACTACAGCTATTGTTGGTATTAGTCAGTGATGATACATCTGAGAATATGGACACAAAAAAACAGTACGCTTTTGAGGCTGGGCCATATTCTAATGGAAATTTCCTTTACTGGACCAAAAGCACATTAGCAAGAAGGGGAAGTAGTTGGTTGCTAAGAACAGAAAAGGTATTTGGAAGTAGACTGTGGTAACAGAAAGGTAGTCATCCAAACAGTAATAAATGTACTGCTTTTGTATTTCTCCAAGAGCTGTATGAAGTGTTTTTTGGGAGGAGATCAAAATAAAAAAAGGATGTCTGTTTTTCCCTTGCAGGTCTCTCCCCTCTGGGCTACATGCTTTCACTGGTCTCCTTGGTACTGGTTCATACAGTTAAGGCTGTTAGTGGAACACATTGTGTTCAGGGCACATGGCTGCTGAATTTTATGTTAAGAGAGACATTGGGGGGAGGTAGTTGGGGTTCTTGAAGATTCCGTTTTCTAGATTCATTGGGGGTTTAGCGTGCAACATCTATAGCCTGAGTTGCTGTCTATTTCTGTGTGCAGTGCTGAATGCTCTTTATGTGATCTTGTACATGTTGGTATTTTTTTCTCACCCCTGTTGTCTGGTTTTAATTTAGTGTTTACTTTAGTTTTATTCTCATTGGTGGTTGAGGGTTGGGTCTGGTCTCTTGGTGTGTGGTGGTGTGGTATGGTTCTGGTGTAGCTTTCTACTATCTTTCTGGTACTGCTTGCCACCCTGGTTCATTTGCTGTGTATGCTACTTTAGAACTGGTTGGTGACTTACAGCTAGCACTATGTCTTTTCACGGTTTGTGGATCCTCCACACTTGGTGGGTAAGGTGCAGTCGCATTCATGTAGGGGGGGTGGGGGACCGTTAACAACCACAGGGACACAGACGGAGGGAGTTACACCTAAAGGGCAGGAGCTATATATTCACATGAAGCCTAACTGGCTGGGAAAGGGGGGAGATTTTTGTGACTGTCGGACACATTTCATCATAAGCAGTTTCAACATTGGCTATTGCTCTTTATGGTATTTACAAACAACAGATATTTGTGTTTTAGACTTCGTACTCCTTCAGAAAATTCACACTGATGCAAAAACCTGTTCTGTTCCATTTCTGAGATTATTTTTGAACCTTTGTTCCACTTTACTCCTGGTTTGCCTAGATTTCCTGCTCTGAGGTTTGATCTCATGGTATCGGCAATTTTGGGGGCCAGTTCAGATGTGGCATAGTGCTATGGTTATAAAGTAGGTCCACTTTTCAAAAAATGGTGGTTTTCTGGCTCATTGCACCTTATGGATGTGAGACGTGACTGTTATTTATGTTTTAGTCTTTATTCGCCTGCAGGTAATTCATCACTACGTAGGCAGAAATGCCTGAGCTATCTTAATAAGGGAGGTAAAACAGGTGCATCGTTGAGTCAGCATTCTGATGTTCAAACATTGTTGTTTGCTTTCTGTGATTGCTTGCTCTGATTGGAGTCTGTGGTCATAGTGGAGGAGCTAGCTTATCATTATATTTGAAAAAACAAAAAAGGAAAACAGATGTTTGGCTTACTGGTGGCTTATCCATGTTGCCTGCATTTTTCAGTGAATGTTGGAGTTGCATGTTGCATTTGCAGAGCTGGGTATACTATTTATTTATGTTTCTTTAAGTGGGGGCAAAAGGTGTTTAGTTTTTATTTTGTTTGTTGAAGTGTGCTAAGAATCTCGGCTTTGAGTTGTGTGGTTGGGGAAGATTTGCTGGAATATTTCTTTGTGGGCTTTCCAAGAGTCTTGGGGTTTGGGGCAAGCAGCAAACTAAATATGGGATGTAGAGTGAAGTTGTCCCCTTTCAGTCTCTGCACTGGTAAATGAGGTACTTTAATGACTTTACTAAGGGGCTAGAGGTATTGACAAGTTGGCCTGAACTGCTAAGTTGCAAATGACAGTTGATAATAATAGGTGTCCACACTGTCACAAACAGTACTTTGGGCTGTTCACAGAATTCATGTTTAACCAGGAAATTAATCATGTGCAATGTATACACAGCATGTATATCCACTGTCCAGGTTTCTTTAGATTGTGCATATTTTGCTTCATAAGTTTGGTCTGCTCATAAACTTGCTGGTTTCTGGGGAAAATCATTGACGATTTCAGCCATATCAGTACTAATATTGATGTTGGTTCATGTGTCATAAGATTGGATTTTCTAACAAATTAGGGACTAGTCATTTAAGTTTGAGGTTAGCAAGTGCGTACATACATGGTAGGATATTTGTGTTACACTACAGGATTGTTTTGTCTCCTCCATCTAACACAGCTGGCATAAGGGTTTATTTTGCCAGGGATAGGTTTGCATCATGGTTAAGATAACTACCTTTCAGACACATGGTGCAGGGTTTGATTCTAACACATCTGAAATGGCTAGGCTTAAAATGGCCCAGTTAGCTCAGTGCTACTTTATGGGCTGATGCCCGAGTTCCTTTAATGGTAGGTCTGAAACCTTTCATACAGTATTTTTCAGAAGGAGGAGTGGTTGTTGGGACATGTGACTTTTCTTTGCTGTTGGGCTTTAGTTCCACTTGTATTTATACCTTTGTTTCTTGGTTTGCCAGAAGAAGTTGAAAGATATGTTTTTTGTGCACTATTACGGCTAGTGTTGTATATGGTCATAGTTGTTCAGAAGGGTTGGAATCCACAGAATTTTACTTCATATTTTAGGTCCATTCTTCAACTTTTCAGGATTTTTGGTGCAGAGTCCATAGACTTGATAGCTAGCTTAATACACAGGATAAAGGGTGGGACTGAGTGATAATTACCAGAGGAACTATTAAGGTGCACTGTTTTGGGAAAGAGGTTGTGGGCTCATGTAGCGGATGTGCATTTGGTGAACAGGGTGGACCCTGTCAGCACTTAACCAACTACTTATTGACTGATTATGTGTATGCTAACAGTTTACAGTTTTACTTTCTTTTGCAGGTAGGAACCACAGTACGGCCACCGGTCAGTGACCTGAAGGAAGAAGACTCGAAAGGGATGAAGGTTGTTATAGTGGATGTCACAGTTGCAACAGTGGTGCTCACTAAGGTCACAGATGAGGGTGTACAAAGTGTGGAACACTTAATGGCCTAAAGAAGTACACTTAATTGCCTAAAGAAGTGGATGTCAAAGGTAAGGGGTTTTCTGGGGTGGAGCTTTGGTTGCCGGAGTGGTGAGTAACAAGATTTCAGGTTGTTTTCCTTTATTCGGTATTCATTAATGCACACCAGAGTTGGTGCAGTTGAGTTACTTTAGGGGCAAGTGAGGAGGAGGTATGTTCAGGACAGGGTAAAGCAGGGTTAGAGGTTGTTCTGGGGATTAAGGGGATGTCCTTCAAGGATGCATCTGCAGTCATCACATATGGGTTGTCCTGCCTCAGGCAGCCCTTCGGTCGGCCAGATTCCAAAGTCTGGGTCCGGCGTCGGCTGATGTCACCCCTTCTCTGACGTCAGAGTGCCTGGGGTATAAAAGTGTCAGCCGACGCCATCTTCCTCAGTCTTTCTTGCCACGTGGTGCCTGAAGCAGAAGCAGTTCACAAGTGCCGGTCGGCCAGCTCCTGTAATTCAGCTAAACCGAAGACTTCAAAAGCTAAGTACCCCGTTGGGGACTCTTTCTTGCCTCAGCCGATGTCAGATAAAATTAATAATTGCTTAACTTGTGGGAAACAAATACCTCATAAGGATTTCCACTCTTACTGCCTACCTTGCCTAGGCCCAGACCACGACGTCTCGGCCTGTTCCACCTGTGCTTCCTTCAACTGATGCACTCTTAGACGTCGGGCGGAGTTTGCAGAGAAATTTTTTGTGGCTAGTTTTGCTTACAATATGCCATCGGAGACTCCGACTTCACATTTAATTAAGAAACGGAAGGACAAGGACCGACACATGCCAGGCCTACCGGGAGTGTCTCGGTCTCGGCTGAAACCGAGTCCTTGGTACTTCCGTCCTCCGAAACCATACAACCGACAACCTCGGCCCCGGAGGCCACTACTGTATCGGTTGTTGAATCTCCATTAGAATGTGGTGTCCAGGAACCTTCCGACACCATTCCCTTAGACAAAACTACACCAGCACGTGGTGCAGCTAGGCCTCCTGCATCCATGTCTATTAAGGCATTCTCTAGGGCTAAAGCTGCTAAACACTCAAAATCTATGCCTCCTAGGGTTATCCCTCAGGGACCCACTACAGGTTCTCAGATCCTTAGTCTAGCAGAGGACCTTATTTCATTAATTAGGGGCTTACAGCCTCATCAGGACAGGGGCTCTAAACCTCCTACAGAAAAAAGGCCCAGGGTTGAGCCCCCTGATCCCCACTCCTCAGATGAGGCCTCTGGTGGTTCTGCTCTCTTGGACTACCAGGAGGAGGCTTTTTCAGCCTACGAGGATTCTGATGCAGAGGATTCTATCTCTTCAGCCTCCCTTCCTGAAGAGCTGTCCTTTGGGGAAACTCTGCACACTATGAGGGAGCATTTCCAATGGCAGGGCCAGGAATTCTCTGATTCCAGGAAGAGATTAAGGACCTTCTTGCATTTGCTTCAGCATAGACCTTTGGCTATTCCCCCTGTTTTGAATGTCATTGATGATGTGTACTCTGAGTCTAGCACAACCCCTGACACTCTCCCTCCGGCTCCTGCCAAACCCGATAGGTATTACAGGGTCCCGGAATCACATCTTTTCCTTTACAAGGCCCACTCTGCTGATCCAGAAACTATTTCCCAGGGCCCTAAAGGGGTTGCAGCTGTCACTACAAAAAATCCACTCCCCTCTGAAAGGGAGTCCAGGGCTTTAGAGCGATGGGGTAAAAAAGTGTATACTTCTGCTACCCTTTCAATGAGGGCTTTAAATTGTCAATTTCATATGATATAGTACCAAGAGTATTTGTTAGATGAATTGCATAAAAAAACTGTCTTCACCTGAACCCCTAGATCGCAAATCACTTCAGGATCTGATACATAACTCTCAACAGGTTAGCAACCATTTCTTGCAGTGTGGTTATGATGCATTGGAAGCTTCATGTAGGTCAGCTATGACAGGTGCAGTCATTCGTAGGCATGCTTGGCTGAAGGAACAATCTCTGCCAGACCATGTTAAAGCAAAGCTTCTGGATGCTCCACTGGAAAAGCAAAAGTTATTTGGCTCCACTGCTCAGGAGGTCTTAAAGAAATTTGAAGAAAAGGCAAAATCTGTACAAACAGTCAAAGATTTTATGCAAGTCCAACCACCAAGATTCAGCAGAAATTGGCCTTCCAAGAACTGGTCCTTTCCAGACACAGACAGATTTCAGAGAGGCAAGAACAGGCGTGCCAGAGGTAGAGGGCAAGCTAGAGGCTCCTACAGAGGACGTCAATGGTAGCCTCCCAACCAGAGAGGTAGTGCAGGGCCTACAACCACTGCACAAGGACAGACTCAATGACTTTACTTTGACACCGCCAACCAGGGCTCAATTGGAAGCACCTTTGGGCGGAAAGCTTTCCTTATTCTCAGAAAATTGGCACATTATTACAAGGGACAAATGGACACTACAAATAATAGACAAAGGATACAGGTTCCATTTCCATACATTACCGAAAAGAAAAGGCATGCCAGACCTGCCACCAAATCAAAGGGCAGAGGCTTTGAAACAAATCTCAAACTTAATGCAAATGAAAGCAATAGAAAAGGTTCCTCTCTCAGAACAAGGCCAAGGATTTTATTCCAGACTCTTCCTTGTTCCAAGAAAAGAAAAGCAATGGAGGCCTATTCTCGACTTGTCCGCACTGAATACTTATCTCATTGTGCCAAAATCCAAAATGCTGACTCTAAAGCAACTCCTTCCCATGCTGGGCAAGGGGTCTTGGCTGGTAACTCTGGACCTCAAGGAGGCATACCTGCATGTCCCTATCAGACAAAGCTGCAGAAGACACCTCAGATTTCTTGCAGGTTCAGGGCATTATCAATTCTCAGCATTGCCCTTTGGCTTATCTACTGCGCCCAGAGTGTTCACGAAATGCCTGGCATCAGTAATTGCACACTGCAGACTTCAGGGGATGCAAATATACCCGTATCTGGACGACTGCCTTATGCAAGCGGACAGCCAACACACTTTGGTAAAACACTTGAATTATGCCATCCATCTTCTTCAGGCCTTGGGATATACAGTCAACATTCACAAGTCAAGACTTGTACCATCCCAAAGAATAACTTTTCTGGGTGCGAATCTAGACACAACCACCCAAATGGCTTTCCTCACAGAAGAAAAACAAAGTCAACTACCGGATTACTTCAAAAACCTGTCAAGACAAACTCAGCTGACTGCAAGGAAAATCCTGCAGGCCCTGGGTTACATGGCTTCTTGTATTCTCCTGATTCCTCAAGCAAGGCTTCATATGAGAAAACTACAATGGTACCTAAGGAGTTTATGGACTCAACACACTCACAGCTTGGAAACTTTGATACCACTCATCCCATGTCTTCAAAGGGAATTTCTGTGGTGGGCTCAAGCAAGTCAGTCAAACAGGGGTCTGCCCTTCAGCAAACCAATAGCCAGCCAAACCATTACAATGGACGCTTCAGACCACAGATGGGGAGCACACACGGAAGGAAGGTGCATTCAAGGACTATGGTCACAAAAAGAGCTACGCATGCACATAAACCAAAAGGAAATGCTGGCAGTGATACATGCAATCGAGGCCTTCAAGCTATTCCTACATCAAGGCCACCTGCTAATAAGGACAGACAACACCACAGTTATGTGGTACATAAACAAGCAAGGAGGTACCCATTCCTACCCTCTTTGCAGACTGGCAATGAATCTATGGGAACTTTCCTTGACACTCAATATAGAGCTGCAATCCCAGTTTGTGCCAGGAAAGGACAATATACTGGCGGACAGCTTAAGCAGGAACATCATGGAAGCACACGAATGGATGCTGCACCTAGACATCTTTCACCAGATAACACAATCATGGGGGAGACCGGACATAGACCTCTTTGCCTCCCCACACAATCATCAGCTGAAGAAATTCTGCTCAAGGACATACCACCCACAAGCATGGAAAGTGGACGCCCTCTCTTTCAGCTGGAGAACTCTAACAGTGTATGCATTCCCACTTCTTCCATTAATGACCAAGGTCTTACTGAAGATCAGGGCAGAGCAGCCAAGAGTGATTCTGATAGCTCCGGACTGGCCAAGACAGCACTGGTACCTATTGCTAAAGAGCATGTCACGGACGAAACCATGGCTTCTTCCACAATGGCCGCTTCTCCTGACACAGCGCAATTACAAAACTCTGCATTCCAACCTGAAAACATTGCAGCTAACTGCCTGGAGAATACCTTGATTCATCACCAGGATAAGCTATCCAAGAGAGTGAAGGATATCATCATGGAAGCTCGCAGGCCTTCCACGAGAAAGGCATACTCAGCCAAATGGAAAAGATTTCACACCTGGAGCACCTCAAAGGGCCTAGATGCAAAAGTTATGAACATGGCGCATATCATGGAATATTTGGCAGAAATGCTCCACAATGGCCTGTCTTACTCTTCCATTAAAATTTATGCTTCAGCAATCTCAGCAGAGTACAACACTGATCCACCTGTCTTCTCTCATCCTCTCCTAAGACAGTTTCTAAGAGGAATTAAAAACATTAATCCTCCAAGGAATCCACCAGTGCCTACTTGGGACCTTAACTTCATGTTGGAAAAACTAACACTGCCTTCCTTTGAACCAGCAGCATCTGCAGAACTACAGTTCCTGTCTTGGAAGACTGCTTTCCTTCTGGCCATAACCTCAGCAAGAAGAGTAGCTGAGTTACAGGCCCTCATGGCAGTGCAGCCATTTCTTATCTTTCATCAAGACAGAGTCTCTTTGAGAACCAATCCTTCATTTATGCCAAAAGTGGTATCCAGGGTCTCATTAAACCAAGCTATTTACCTGCCTACCTTCTTTCCAAATCCACAAAACAAAGGGGAAAAGCTTCTGCACACCCTGGACATACACAGACAGTTGCGCTACTACTTGGACAGAACTAAAAGTTACAGAAAAACTGACCAGCTGTTGGTAGCATATGCTGCTGGTGCACAAGGAAAAGCTATTTCAAAACAGACAATTTCTAAATGGATAGGAAATTGCATTCGTTTTTGTTACTCCTTTCATGGAAAAACTGTGCCAGCTAACATTAGACCTCATTCGACCAGAGCCACAGCCACCTCCACAGCCTTCTTAAGAGGGGTGGCTACCAAGGACATTTTAGAAGCTGCTACATTGAGCTCCGTGCATACATTTTCCAAGCATTACAATTTACCCTTATATTCCAGATCCAGAGCAGGCTTTGCTACGGCAGTCCTGCAGGGCATTTTAGCCACACCATCCTTTACATAGATCCTCCACCTCCAGATTGGCTATGGTATTCTACCCATATGTGATGACTGCAGATGCATCCTTGAAGGACATAGTACAGTTTTGTACCTACCATAAATGTAGATGTCCGATATGTATGCATCTGCAGTCAGGTTTACCCTCCCTCCTTCCCCTCTGTGGTGTTTATTGGGTACTCATCCCTCTCATAGCTTGCTTGGGTTATCTATTATGGTGTATTTGTTTTATATATATATATATATATATATATATATATATATATATATATATAAAATTATGCATATGCATTTCTGTGCATGTTTGGAATTTATTGCATTTCTCCAAATTTAGCCTTCCTTAGAGGGCACCTGGCATCTGGGGCAAGAAAAATTGAGGAAGATGGTGTCTTCTGATGCTTTTATATCCCAGGCGCTCTGACGTCGGGGAAGGGGCAACATCAGGCGACGCCGGACCCAGACTTTGGAATCCGGCCGACCGAAGGGCTGCCTGAAGCAGGACAACCCATATGTGATGACTGCAGATGCATACCTATCAGAAATCTACATTTATGGTAGGTGCAAAACTGTACTTTCCCACTGCTGGGGTGGATTTACAGCAATCACAGGATCATAGGAAGTTACTAGGTTAAGGGCTATTAGGCTCATACAATCTAGCCAAGTTCAGCTCTTATTTCTACTTGCAGCACCCATTGCCCTTGTCCAGGATGGATATGGGTGGAAACACTGGGGTGAATTTACAACTACCCATCCGGTTGTTTAAACTGTGATTGAAGAGGGTCAAGAAAGTGTTTTGTTGGTCATGAAGGGGAGTATGGCTCAAATGATGGTACATTCTGAGAAAGAAATCTGCCTTTCTAGCAGGTTCTAATAATGTTGCATACTTGGTTATGGTCTTTAGAGTGAGTACCAGGTGTACCACTTGACTTGTACATTAAGATAATAGGAGTTGGTTGTATATGTACGACCATTAAGACTAGGTAAGGTTTGATGGAGCATTTCAGGTCTAAGAGGGTGTTAAGGATATGTGAGGAATGTGGGGGATGTGTGGAACTGGACATTTCATAGCTAAGCATAAGTTAGAAGGCTTATGGAAATCATTCTTTGGGATTCCTCGCAGAAGTATGACATGTTTTCTTCCTTAACAGATGTAAAGGTGACAAAGGAAAATAATGGTGCAAGGGGATGCAGGTGCCGAGCAGTGGATTAAGGATGTTCTTCAGCTTTTTGGATTACTGCAGGTTGCATGTTGGATAGTTTAATCAAGTTGCTTTGGGGGGGGTTAATAAGTTGGTGCATATACCATGGTGTTGCCTTCAGGGAAATTCACTGGGATGATCCTCTGGCTGGACGGATAGGTTTGGTCATGGGGATTTGCAGTAGTTTACAAATGTTAGGGGAGGGGGTTGGGTTGGGGGCATAATTTTGGGGGTTGTTTGGGATTTGTTGGATGGCAGGATGGAGGGACAATTGTGGGGGATGTTGATTATTTGCAGTTTTAGTTTAATATGAAGTAGGTTACTGGGAGTGTTGCGAATTGGGGCTCATTTGCAATTGCTTGTTATGTCAGGGGTATGGGTTGTGCGGTTTGTTTGCCATAGGTGGTTAAATTCCGTTAAGGTTAAAGGCTTGCGGCAGGTGTTTGGGCCAGCTTTTATAAATGAAGCATGTGGCAGGGCATTTTGTTAGACTGGTTTAATGTATATTATGGCAATCTATGGGAAGAATTTTGGTGGGAAAGTTTTAGTAATTTGTCAGGTCTGGGAGCAAGGTAAGGCAGTCCAGTTGGTCTAGGAGGATTTAGCTGCAAGTAATGTAGTTGCACGGCGGACAAGGTTAGCTGAACTTACTAAATCTTGGTCGGTTGGTTCATTGGTTTGAAGGGTTGGGGTAGGTTGATAGCTTTGACGTTTGACGGACTTTGGCAATTGCCCAGACAGGTTTTGTTGCAGGGTTGTTGTTGGGAAATGGAGATTCATAGCATTACTATTTGTTTGGCATTTATGCTATGGATATATTTTAGTCATTCAGAAGATGGGTTGTTGGTCAACAAATGCTAGGCTGTTCATTCTTTTTTTTCTGCTTATATTGCACAGTTGATGTGATGGAAGGATTGTTCTTCAACTGATTTTGGAAAGGAAATCTCATTTTTGTTATTGTATATATTGAGGGGGTGGGGGTCCCAGTTAGGCATGATGGTAGGTAGTTTGCCTAACAGGGTCTTGAGTGGCACTGGGTTTAATTTTTTGGAGTTGCCTTTGGCAGGTACTGTGTTCTGGAACTCATTATGACATCAACACTGGTACTTAAGAGTAAATGAGAATTTACTTAATGTACAGCAGTTATACAAAGTTATGGTTATTTTAGTAGTGGAGAGGGATCATTAGATTATTTTAACCATTTAGTCAACTGGCAGATTTGGGTACTTATATGACAGGGTATTGGGTTGATGACAGAGATCCAGTTTGGTTTTATTTATTTATTTATTTGCGTTTGTTGACCGGGAGTGTCTGACTGGATGTAGGTCCATTTTCAGCGGAGGCCCGGGGAGAAAAGCTCCAAAGTTAAAATATACAGACAGTAGTTACATTGGATTTACATAGCAATTAACAATTTGATCAACATAGCAATTAACAACTACAAATATAGTTACAGATGAAGAACATAGTACATCAGTAGATAACTAGAATCTTTATCATCTGTGAAGTACATAACAGACATTAACAATTGTTATAATAAGAAGTTCCTGCTGTATAATAAGTAGTTAGGCTTATGAGCATCCGAGCTTGCTATAATCAAGGTAGCTAGTGGGGTGGAAAGAAAGGTAGTGGGTGAATGGGGTGGGTGATATTAGAGTGTGAGTTGCAAAGGCATAGCCAGTATGTTTTTAGGTGTTCTTTTAGTAAAATTTTGAAGTGGGTGCATGATGGTATGGAGGTAATTGTGGGTGGGAGGGAGTTCCATAATTTGGCTATGGCGCAAGAGAATATTGCTTCTCCAGCAGAGTTATTGGCTTTAGTGACCTGCAAGTGATTTTTGTTGCTGGATCTTAGTGGTCTGGTGGTGTGATAGGGTTGGAGTAGATTCTGGAGGGATGGGACATTTAGTGGAAGATTTGCTAGTTTGTGGGTGAGTGTGAGTTGATACCATTGAAGAAGGTGAGGGAGTTGAAGCCAGCCCAGTTCAGCAAGTGAGAGACAGTGGTGACTACGGTGGGATGCCCCTATGGCGAATTTGGCAATTTTGTTGCAGCAGGTCTCTAGCTTGTTTAGATCGCATTGCCTTAGCTTGATATATATTGGAGAGGCATAAAGTAGGGTGGATATAAGGTGGGAATTTGCTACTGAAATCTTTGCTGCTTTGGTGAGAAGTTGCTTATTTCTGTATAATGCTCCTAGTTTTTTGTGGACTTTTTTTATGGTCATGGATATGTGAATGTCAAATTTTAGTTTATTGTCTATTTCCACTCCTAGCAATTTGGTGTGTTCTGTTGGGTGTATAGTGGTTTTGTCTTTTGCTGTGATGTTAAAGTGAGAGTTGTTTTGAGTATGTTTGGTGGGTTGGAAGATGAGTAGTTTAGTTTTGTTTGAGTTGAGTATTAATTGGGCATCGGATAACCAAGTTTCAACAGAGGAAAAGGCTTCCTGTGTGACTTTTTGCAGTTTGGGTAGGTACTGGGCTGAGCAGATGATAGTTGAGTCATCTGTGTATTGTATGAGTGTGCCATGTTTGGTGGCAGAGGCTAGATTATTGGTGAAATAGAGAAAAGTAGGGGTCCAAGGATGGATCCTTGGGGAACCCTTATAGAGACAGGTAGTTGGAGAGATATGTCATTCTGCCATACAACGGATTATTGGTGGTCAGACAGGTAACTATGAAACCAGTTGGTGACTGATTGAGAGAAGGATAGGTTATTGAGGGCAGAGATGAATTGTGTGGGACCATGTCAAATGCTTTAGATAGGTCTAGGAAAGTAGCAGAGGAGAGATAGCCATTGTTTTTATGCTGAAGGTTTATGCTGATGGTTTACAGTGGATGGTGTGCACCGAATGATGTTTGGCTTAGTCCCTCTTTTTAGGGGTGGTTAGGTTGTTGGAAATTTTGGAAAGAGAGAGGGTAAACAGCCTGGTCAGGCTGGTGGGCATCGAAGATGGACAGGTTTGCCCTATTGTGTTCCCCCTCTGGTGTTGGATGTTCATTTCAATGAGTTAGGAAAGGAAAGTGAGCAGTTGGAGGCTGCTTGATAAATAAAATAAGTGAGCAGAGGTAAGGATGCTGCTTATTTGGTTGGATGTGTAATTCAATAAATGGTAAATGCAGTGAGTGGTGGTACGCTACGGCATAAGTAAAGTAAGCGAGTGGAGGTATGGCCGCTGCTTACTGGTCAGGATGAGTGAGGTTATGCTGTCCTGATTAACATTACATGGATGTTTATGCTATAATTAAATCAGCTATACTATATTTCAGTTGTAATTAATAAATATGGGATAACAAAGTTATGTTTATGGAAGTTTAATGAAGTTCATCAAACGTCTTTCAGTGTGATGTGTTTATTGAAGGGAACCGGGACAAATTAAACCTTGTACTCTGGACACAGTAAGCAGCTCACTAACAGCATGGATACTTAATCCTCTGTGTTAACTGTCAGGCATAATTCATGTAAGGTGAAGAGAAATGTTGTAAAGGAGCAATTGTGTAGTCTACAAGTAATGTATATGGGAGCAAATTGTGCAATGCAAAACTGAGTAAGCTAAATGGAAGTATTTCAGTAAACAACACTGAAAAATCAGAATATTTGAAATCTGAATGGTAAATTTAGGCTTCATATATTCATATTGTAAGGCACTGAAGTAGGAAACATATAAGCACAAATAAGCAGATCTTAAAATAAGTTTCACTTCGGGCACTGTGAAACATTGTCATTTAGGGTTTTATGTAAGAGATGCGTTCAACTACCAGATAGATGTAAACAAACAAGTACATTCCCTTCTTCCAGAAGCAGATATAGATAGATACAAAGCTTACTTCTCAACCTCTTAGAGCAATAAATCTGGACAAAGCCATAATTATTGGGGGGACAAAGGCCCAAAAATATGGACAATTTTTAAATATTACTCTTACAAACTTAGAAAGTTGATAGAACAAAACATTTTCCATTAGCTTGAATTTTCTGAAGGGTATGAAGTCTGAAACTCAAATGTGTCATTATTTTCTGACTTTAATTCTCAATTATATGCTAATGATTTGCCAGAAAACAGCATTTTTATGAGAAACAAACCAAAAATGTGAGGCAAAAATCTGGGCATTCTGCGAAAATCTGCACACTTGAGAGGTATGAGTCACAGTCTAAACTTATGAAAATTGTCAGCATCTCTTCTGGGCCACATTAACATAACCTAAAAGCTACTTACCATTTTGCTTTATTTCTACACAATCTAATGTAGCTTCAATTATGGAAGAAAGACAAAGCAGAAATGATTTTTAACATAATTAAGAACCTTCCCATTTCTCATGGTACTGTTTATGGTCTGGTGGCAGTTGTTTTGATTCATGAGTTGGAAGACAAAAGCACGACTATGGAGAATTTGTCTGATTCCATTAGTATGACTTAAGATTCTCCATTATTTGGCTTTTACGCCTCATTTGCTGAGTGGAAATTACATGCATTTATTCATTTATGTATTTATTTACTATATGGACATATATGTTCCACATTTCTTTCATCAAGGGACAGACTTAGTTCAGATCTTGTTAAGAAGGTGGGAAGAATTCTAGAAAAGGAAGGTAGCTAAATCTTAAAATGATTCAAAACCTATTACTCCTCCAAATGACTTATCAATTGCATGTCTTCATGCTAGGTAGACCCTTTCCACTTTACAGTTCAGTTACATTCTCATCAGTCTGGCTTTCCATTCATCGTGTGATGGCAGTAGGGGGCAGAATAGCTTGGTTTCAAAGACTATGGGATAAAGTGGATTGCCTTGGAGAAGTGGTTGAGAGGGATAGGGACAGTAAGAAGATGGGTTATAAAGCAAAAGTCCGTTCAAGACTTTTTTCACAGCCTATCTCTGGAACTATAACATTTCCAGTAACAAGAGGTACACCAATGTTAAAAGTAATATTTGCAAAGTTAGGTATAGAAAGGGTGTCTACTACATTTTGAAACTATTTTCTCATAGTTATTCCTGGTCCCAAAAAAACACAGTGGATCCAAAAATGAGTTTTATAAATTTCCTCTCAGAACATGTGCTTCAAAGTTTGTAAATTCAGAATGATGACTCATTCTTCAGTACTTCATCTGTTGTTTTAGAGAATCTAGATAATGTTCTTATACTTGAAAGAAACATATCAGTATGCTTTCATCTTTTTAAATTTCAATGTGGAAATGTGGCATCTTTCTGGTTTTAGTCATGTCCTTTATTTTAGCTATCCCTCAAGAAGTGCTTAATCCAGATTTTAGAGGTTTTCACAGAAAAGAGAGAGCACATTTAGCCATATGTAGATGGCTGCTTTAGGTTGATAATTTGATCTCTGGTGCCTCACCAGTTCTCATTTCACATTGGTGCAGCACATTATAACAATCCCCTCATTCCTACTATCCTTGGGCTAGTCTGGATGTCATCCTTCAGAAAATCTTTTTGATTCAACAACTTATTTCTGAAATGATTATGTTTTAATGGGAAGCTGCCCAATCCAAGTTTTTGTTGAGCACTTTTTCTAGCACTTCCAGGTCATATGTCAACCAGAATCCTCACAGTTATCACTGTCGGGCTGCATGAGGGAATGTTCAACTTTATCGATGTTGAAGTCATTGGATCATCTTTGTCCTCAGATCCCAGCTTGATAAAAGAACTTTAATGCTTGTTGCAGGTTGTACATTTATCTCTGGGATTTTTTTCTTCAAACTCAGTCAATACTTTTCTGATCACAGATACCACGAACTTTGGCTGTAGAGTACAGAGGTCTACCTCTCCATGGGAAATGTCTTGTGCCAGAAAAGATGTTATTGTTAGTCATTTAGTTGATCCTGAATCTTTGTAACCTCAAATACATTATCACACCAAGGCATGTCTGCCAACAGCTGCTTCTTTAAGTTACATAGTAATTTTCATTACATCATTGATGCTGTATGTCTGTCTTAGCCTGTGATACCCCTTTTTTGCCTCTGATCTTTCCCATCATCATCTAATGAATCCTTTCTTCATATTATTTGACCAAAGCATTTGAGTTTTAGTTTTTACTATCAGATATTCCAGAGAATACTCTTGGTTTATTTACATAGATATTGACTTACTGACTGATTTTCCCATAGTCTATGGAATTCTTAAACATTTTCCCCAATGCCACAGGTCAAAAACATCCAGCACAAAGCCTTACTTATAGTCTAGCTGCTACAGTCATATGCTATTAAAATCATAGCTTTGACTATGCAGGCCTTTGTTGACAATGTGAAGTTTTTATGCTTTGAAATCTTATCCAGATTTGCAATTGCTTTCCTTTGTAAGACATATATTTTAATTTCATAATTGAAAACATCATCTACAGAGATCTTTGAGCTCAGGAAAATAAAAATTAGTCAAAAACTCCAAATTATACCCCATCTCTTTTTTCAAAAAATTGGTAGGACAAGATGTCATAATTTTATTTTTTATTTTTAAGCTATGTTGCAAACCAGATTTATCATTCCTATATTAATCTTTATCGGTAGGTTCTTCACCTCTTTCTTACTTTCAGCAACCAGATTGATATCATATGCACACCTGAAGTTGTTGATTTTTTTTAGGAAACATGAATATTTAATTTTATTTGTCCTTTGATAACTGGGAAAGTCTGACTGAGCCAATGGTAAATTTTCAGTGGAGGCCCAGGGTTAAAAGCTCCACAACAGATTCAAAAACATTTACACAATACATAATGACTAATTATATACAAGGGGAGAAAAGCTCAGCAACAGATTAAATATTTTACAATGAGTTTGGGAGAAAGGCTCCACAAACAGACATAAAAACTTTTTACACTAGCTGATAAGTAATTATATACAAGGGGAGAAAAGCCCCACAACAGATAAAACTAATTTCAGTAGATTGGGGTGTACCTTATATACAAGGGGACAACAGCCTACACAACAGACTGAAATAAATTTACAGAATATTGCTAAGAGAAATTATGATCAAGAATATAATCTGCACTGCAAGTAGCAAAACACTTTGCATAAGTGGATAGCATATGTCAAGTAAAATAATATATAGCTGCTTAAATATTAGCCATATTTCTAATAACATGTGGAGGTAAAAAATAATAGAGTATTCTGATGCCAAAATAGAATAATAGAATGAGATGGAGGGGAGTAATGTGTGGGAGGGAAAAATTAAGGACAAGGAGACAGAACTGATTAGTATTAGAGAGATGAAAATGTTATGGAAGGACACTAGATAGCAAATAAATAGTAAGTGGAAGCTACTAGGATGAAGCTGTAGAAGAGAATGTACACATTAATACTATGGTATCATTAAAGTGAAAGCTACTTTTGATGTTAGGTCATTACTACCTGTTAAGATAAGGAAGTGTTAGTGATTCAGAGTGTGAAAGACACTTTATATAGTTTATTAAAATAACAAAGTCAATGAGACCTAATTCAAATAATTAAACAGTGTTAATTATTATAATTTTAAAACAAAACAATATGTATTATTTCTAATTTTCCTAAATTTAATGCAGGTTTTATAGTCACAGAACCATTCAGACCAAGAAATTATAACACTTACCATAATTAGTGTGTTGAATTAGGTCACACAATTTTAATAAGTTATTTCTTTAGGCATTTTTGGAGTCACTTTAGAAATATGTGAAGAACTGTTGTGTGAAAGCTTGTGTGAAGAAAATGAAAACACTGTCATATGTGTTAGCATGTCTAGCAGGAGATTTGTGTATATTTTCTGATTAACTTGCATTGTATGCCAGGATGTCTAGTTGTGAAATGTAAGTAAGTTTTTTTAAATGTTGAATATTTCCATGTTTAAACAGAATGTTTAAAGAGTTTTTCAGTATTTTGATTAATTTCTAATTGTGCATGTTTGAGAGTGAAATTATAAAGTACTGTGGAGAATCAGCTGAACAGTAGGTGATCTCTTTAGAATGCTCCTGGTTGCTAGGTGATTATTTGAACAACTGATTGACAGGAAATAGAACTTTTTCAAACGGCTGTCTGTTATGTTTAAAATAAGACCACTGAGACTGTTAAGCTGTGCATTTTGTCAAGTGCTGGGTATTTTGTGAAGAGTTACAGTCAGTTATAGTGCTGTGCAGTGATACCTGAAGAAAAAAGAACTCACCAAAAAAACTGTAAGCCTGCCTATGCCTTGCTGTTATACTTTAGATTAGATCAGGAACAGTATTCTCTAGTTAGATTAGGAAAGTTTAGTTTTTCAGATAGAGTTTTTCTAGAAAGATGGACTTCTATCCTACAGTTTAATTGAACTCTGGTGTTTATTAAAAGCCATTGATTTACATTCTTGTAATCATTTTACTTGTTATTAAATGCTTTTCATTACTTTACACTGTAGCTGAAAATAGGTGTTTTTTTTCTTTAGAGATTAGAAAGTGTTTATACCTGTTTGATACTTTCCAGGTCCCCTCAAAGGCCTAGCTGCTCTGGTCATAGCTATCATTTATTTTGATATTTAATTTTCATAATTGGACGCCCCTTTAGAAGGGCATGAAGACAGTCTGATTGGTGACAACATTACTGTATTATTTTGGGGAAGGGACACAGCTATAAATCTGTGTTAGGTTTTCCCAGAAGTGTTTGGATGTGTGAGATTTAAATGCACTTTGAGTGTAAGTGTATCAGAGGTCTTAAACTGGGACACATTGCTCTGAAGTGTGTAGTAAAGAGTTACATTGGGGTGGACAGAAGTATACAGTCCAGTCCTAGTTTATTAAAAATGTTCCTGTTGTGCTCTTAGGGGAAATTTGTGAAATATTACTCTTGTTTAAGTGATAGTCTCGCATTGGATTCAGTAGTGAGAACTGAAGCTCCTTAGTTACTGAACCAGGATAGTAAGGGACATCATGTTAATTGGTGGCAGTCCAGTGGGATATTGGTCAGATGACACAGCTTGTAGCTCACTTAATTTGTTATTTTAATACACTATATTTTTGTGGCTCTTGACATGGTTCCTTCTTTTTGCTTGTTGGATTTGGTGATCGCTGGGGCTCCTTAATGAAATGTTGGCACTAAGAATGCTGAGTGCCAGAAAGTCAAAATAAAGACTGAAAACACAGGAGAAATCAAATTTTGAAAATCTCTCTTCTCCTTAAACTTCTTTTTGTAGGGGACAAGTCCCCCTGCACCACTCCATGTTGGGGGTAAGCCCTTCCACCCCCAAATTATAAAAAACAACTTTGAGATTACCATACCATAAAGAAAAGGGAATATTCTAAGAAATGGCATCTCATTAGTATATGTAAGTCCGTTCTTCCAACCATTCAGTCTCTGTATTCTGGGATTCGATCTAGTGGGTCTCAACATTTGAAATGGTTATTTCCAGGTCGGCTTGAGTTCCCTTTGTGCATATAGTTGTTAATACTTCTCTTAGCAGTTTTGATTTCAGCATCTGATTCTTCTATCCCAGCATTTTGCATGATATATTTAGCATAGTAGGGTGACAATATACAGCCTTGTTGTGCTCATTTCCCAATTCTGAACCAATCGATTATTCCATATTTAGTTTCAACTGTTGCTTTTTGTACTGCATACAAATTTATCAGGAGGCAAATAAGATGACCCAAAATCCCCATTTCTCAAACAACTTGCCACAATTTATTACAGTCCAAACACTCAATGATTTTAAAGTAGTCAATACGGCAGAAGTAAATACTTTTCTGGAACTCCCTTGCTTTTGATATTATCCAGCAGATGTGGGTAGTTTGATCATTGGTGTCTCTGACCCTTCTAAAACCAACTTGTACAACTAAGATGCATGTCAACCTAAAAGAAATGTTGCTGATGTTTCCATCACTAAAGACATTTAAAACAGTCTTCCTATCAGAGGTTTCAGTTGACAATTCAGTATTATACCATGACACCCCCAAAACGTGCACGCTGATTGGTCAGCGTGCACATTGTAAATCGAGTTATACTAATGGAAAAAGGTCCGGTCGCCCAGACTTTTTTCCATTAGTATAACTCTACTTTTAAAACACTGTCTCGCTATGTTAAATGGGTTTAACATAGTGAGATAGCTTTAAAATAAGCAACGGAGATCTCTGTTGCTTATTTTAAAGCTGTCTTGCTATGCTAAACCCATTTAACATGGCGAGACAGGTTTTAAAAAAAAAGCAACGGAGAAAGCAAGATCTCCGTTGCTTTTTTTACTGTTTCACTATGTTAAATGGGTTTAACATAGCGAGACAGTTTTAAAATAAGCAACGGACATCTCCGTTGCTTATTTTAAAACTGTCTCGCTATGTTAAACCCATTTAACATAGCGAAAACAGTAAAAAAAAAAGCAACGGAGATCTTGCTTTCTCCATTGCTTTTGCCCACAGCTCTGATGTACTGCGCAGGTGCGCAGTACATCAGAACTGCCGCGGATGCCAGACATCTGCGAAAGGGCAGTAAACAGGCATTATACTATGCCATTATTTAAGAAAAGTAATAGTTTCTTTTCTTAAATAATGTCATGGTATAATAGCAATAACCCACTTCTGGGTGTGGGTAATGCTGTATTTACCCATGGTTGGCTTTGTTTGGTCCCTCGGGACACTCCAACCGTGGGTAAATCTAGCATTACCCACACCCAGGCGTGGGTTATTGCTATAATAACATCATCTGGAAACAAACAAGGTTGCACAGAGTGTCTGTGCAAACCTGGGAACTGGCATTTCCCAAGATCCTCAGGCTTATGCAGTTCACTTACCTGGCAGAGGCAATTTATCAGTAGTTTTTCTGAGTCCAACTGTTCTTCTAAGTTATGAGTAGCAGTTTCATCTCATGACTTCCTGGAACTATCCAGAATTTGGAAGCAGCTGATCATGTATGTTTAGCTGCATAGTAAATGTAAGTTACCTCATTTGATAAAATACTACAATGCCTTGTTAATCGATTTTTTGCATTTCTTCTCATTCTATTATTTCAAATATTTCTAAGAAATAGAAGAAAAATCCCATTTGATTCTGATAACTCCATTCTGGTGCAGATGGCAATCTTTTTCTCATCTCAAAGAATCAGTCTTGTATTACATAAATCTCCCCTTCAGGGAATATCTTACTTTCCAACACCAGGGCATTCGAATCTTTCCACATAAAAGCCTGGATGCTGAAGTTTTGATTCCCAAGACAGCTTTATTTTACATGCTGGTCCTGCAGTTGTTCATTGTGAGGCCACTGTTACAGTAGTACTCATAAACAATGGTAATCAGCTGCTGGCTGATGTCTGGCTGGACAGCTGATATCTGCCTAAATGACTCAGCTCCCAAAGCATTTCATACATCAAGGAACAGGCTGATGTCATCCATAAATGGAAACACACTCTGATATCCTGGATAAAAGGAGATCAGTCCACACCATCTCTAATTCCTTTCTGCCATAGGCAGGCTCACATTTTGGCATAGGTTCACATATTCATAGGTATATAATAGGCTAATGACCACTAGAGCCCTTATATGCAACCCAAATGAGACCCACAAATTTGAATTATATAGATGGTGATTTACTGACTGCCTTTGTCCATCAGAGACATAGGAGCCAGACCAGGGGAGAATTTTCAATTATCCATCCTTTGCTCCAAGTTGCACTTAAGTAGGGATAGGGAGTCATTCTGCTTCACATGGATGAGAAGCCTCTTAAAGAGAATGGAAATCCTCTGAGAAACATATCTGTCTCTCCAACATGTCCTGTTTATGTCACAAGCAAAATTTAGTTTCTTTTTTAATCTAGTGGTTCTGATGCTGTTTGTTTGTGGATGTGAAAAAGGTTCATCAAAACAAGATCCAGGGATGCATTGTATGCCAGACAAAGATCAGTTTCAGAAGTCTGTATGATACTGAATAAAGAGGCAAGCTTTGAGATGATCAGCATAAAACATTATGTTTATTCCCTGTATTCTTTTTGTAAGGAATATTTGTGGACAAATAAAAATACAATGAGAGCACATGTGCATGCTGAATGCAGTGCTACAATTCCAAAGTTTTGATAAAAATCACTTAGTTTGAGGAAAGATACTTAATCTTGTAAAGAATGGATTCACTGATCCTATTCAAACTGTGAAGAATAAAATCAATAACATGATGCAGGTATTTACCAACTGATATACATACTTACAATGCTTCACATTTGAAAAGTTACTCACAGAACTTAGTTCATCTGTGAAGGAGACTATTTGAGCTGCTTTGCTGTCTATGGTGAACATTAGACCTGCAAGTCACTACATGCAGAGCCCACCCATCTAGTTTAAAAATTTGCCACTTAAATCTAAACTAAGAGTAACAATAACCATAACGGGATCATTAGGCAGTAAAGCTATGCAGTTCAGGTTGTTCTTCACTAAGCGAAATAATTTGCTACTACTGCATTTTTATTCACTGAGTAACTTGCTCTATATTCATTTAAAAGGACTTACCTTCACCTGTTCAAGAAATTGCATATTAACTGCTGCAAATTCAACAGAGGTGATGTGTGTGTGTGTGTGTGTGTGTGTGTGTGTGTGTGTGTGTGTGTGTGTGTGTGTGTGTGTGTGTGTGTGTGTATAACCCTTTCATATAATATGGCATATTATATGGAAGTAAGAGCATCTGGGGAAACATTAATTTCAGGAATTCAGTTAGTAATGTTAGTCTTGACCCAGATGTCTTGTTTCATTTGTTCCTAAATAGGACCCTAAGGTGGTCGGTAAAGGCTTTCTCCACTATCTGTACTACTGCCTTATGAAGCATTTTTTTATTGGACTCCTCATGTAAAGATTATTTAACTGCTCTTGTTCCTCTGATGTATATAGAAGTATTTTTTACATTCCCGTGACATTCTCTCAACCCCCCACAGCCTCAGTCTATTCCTCTAGATTGCCGGTTTGCCCATCTCTGAATCCTCCAGTTGTTCTTCTCTGAATATTCCAGATACAGTCCTTCATCACGTGCACCCCCATCTCCTCAGGAAGCCAGCCTTAATGGTAATCTTTGCTAGACCAAGGGAGTGAGGGATCCAATAGGGAGTAGTGGGCAAGTAGCCACGGATTTATCATACTTACAGCAACTGGTCAATGACCCTAGCTGTACAGGTAGCTAGTGCAATCACTTCAGGATGTCTTTGCTGCCCCCATTATTAAACGAGAAATGTAAACCTCATCTTTTCCTCCCCTCCCTCCAGGAATAAGACAGTTGTCCCTCAGCCACTTCACTGTATCCTACCAGCCAGCTCTGTCAGTGGCCTGTATCCCTTCCCAAACACATGTCAGAGGTGCAGACAGGCAGCCCGACTGAGTGCCATCAGACTGACCATATAAATCCATTTTTACTAACTTTGTAAAACCACATTATCTGCTTCTCTCATTTAAAATGCTCTGCACTTCCTGTATCACCTTTTAAGGTTTTCTAACATAGTTTATTCACCAGACTAATTCATGACGTTCCCTTCTGGCTGCATGTTTTCTATCCAATTTTTGCCTTTATATTGCTCTAAATTATTTGGCATAACCAATGCATAACGATACATTCATTCTTAAACATACTTTAGGAGCTTGTTCATGGGAAGATCTGAACTCTTCTGTAATGTATCTTTTCATCATACCATTTTGTGATTTTTTTCTATTGTAGCCGATTCTTTCATTTCTACAGTCATTTCCATGATTATGTTAATCCTTGCCTCCTTACTTAAATCTAGTTATATCCCTTTGAAAATTTATTTTAATAGAGCTCACCTTACTGCTTTTCCAGTTTGAAAAAAAAAAGGTCAAGCATTTAATCAGCATAAGTGATAATGTATTTTCTCTAACACATTTCTGAAAAGAGGTGTCACAGAAGAATCACTCTTTGGTCTTGTATTGCCGTATTTATGACTGGCATGTTAAAGCCATTTGGTGGAGCTGCTCCAAGTTTGGTGAATTAGCCAGAGACCTGGAGCGAATCTAAACTAAATAAGATGCATCCACTGTGATCTACAAAAAATAAGTATATTTAAAGCTTGCACTGCACTTTTTGAACTGTTTTCTGCTGAATTGCTGTTCCATTTTTACTGCCATTGCTGTTTTGACTATTTCCTGCACTTTGATTTCCTAGTACTATTGTATCTCATAGCATAGGCTAGATTCAGATCTGCTGAATCTAAGCTGTTTGGATATATTGAGCACTAAAACTAGCCATCCTACATTAGAAAGGCACTCCTGCACCATTGTGTTAGAAGTGTGCAGCTCAGGACACATCTGAGTTGGGAATTGTTGGTAAAAGGATCAGTTTTGAGCTCTACCATCGGTTAGTTAGTGTTACAACTGTTTAATTTCATTTGTATTTAAGCACCACATTTGCATGTAGCTGTGCACCACGCAATTGGGTTTAGCCCTGCCGTTTATAGAAGCAAATGCTTAGAAACATAAATTTTCCCGTGACACCTGCTAGTGAACCCTTCTTAGTTCACTGCCTTTCTGTGAGAAATGCAGTTGCACAATGCTACCCAAAGAGCAACCCAGCTGATGTTCTAAGTCATTGATATAGTCTTCTACTCTTAGAAGTCCACAGGATAACCATCCTTGTTGGTCTGACAAGCAAATTCTGGTCCACCTTACCCATCCCCACTAGGCACTGCAATATATACCTGCCATAATGGATGGACAGTTTCCTACCATTTCTCCAGCCAACCTGATTGACATGGGCATCCTGACAAAATGTAGCAATTGCCTCATGTACACTAACAACCATTTGCTCCTAAAGCAAACAAATATAGTATGTGAGAGTTGTCATTATACCATGAAATTAGAATCAGTCCTCTCACAATACAACAAACAAGACATATGACATGCTGTCAGCAAACACACCTTCCCTCTCACACAAGAGAAGGTCAAGACACATAAACCCACATATGCAGAGGTACTCACTAAGAGTCTACCAAAAGACCAGAGACCTCCAAGTGCAAACATACACATATTGGAACAGAATCCACCACAACCCACAATACATATATCAGTGTCTCAGCAATTAAGCCCCTAAGGGAAAACACCTCAAAACCAAATGTTCTCGTTATAGGTAAATCGATAGTGATACACATAGATTTCCCTCTTACCGGGTTGAACAAGGAGAAGGTCACAGTCAGCTACCTGTCAGTTGCTAGGATCTGTCAAATCATGGATGCACTCAAGTCACTCAGCAACAATTACCGTTATGACTCTTTATATATGTTGGTGTAAATGAATTGAGATGTACCTCCCTGGACTATATGAAGAGAGACATGACCGAACTCTCAGATTATGTGTCCCAGGAAGGTATGTCCCTAGCTCTAAGCATCATTTTACCTTCACTAAGGATGATGCCACAGTACAGGCAAAAAATAATTGATTTTGATAATTGGCTTAGCTTCTGGTGTCACACCAGGGGGATCCAGTATCTATCTGCCTGGGAAAACATGGTCACCAATCCACACAGCCTTGCCAGAAATGGCCTTCACCTGTGTCAAGGCTTTAGAATGCTGGCAAAAGACACTTGCCTCCCCCATACTGCCTTTTTTAGGCAATGTCCAAACAACAAAACATCCAATGTAAAGAAATCCACTAAAGACAAACTGAAGGTCCTGCTGCTTAATGCTAGGAGCTTAAACAAACTGCAGTCCCTGGAAGCACTCCTTACCTTGGAAGATGTGTCATTTGTTTAGTCACATAGACTTGGTTCAAGGCCACTGAGTGCACCCCAGCCATACAAGGCTGCAATGCCTTTCGCATGTTCAGACCCCAAAATGAGTATGAAAAAAACAAAGGTGGAGGTGTATCCATATTCATCAAATCCAAATACACTTCAAGAATGGTGAAACAGTATGACTCTCTGGAGCTACTCCAAGTGCAAGTAACTATAGGAAAAGCACCCTTCCACATCATTGCTAGCTAAAGGACCCCCACCATGAACCAGGAGAAACACATCTCTTATCTGGACTTGCTACAGTCACTCAACATGCAGCCAAAAGTCCTGGTCATGGAAGATTTCAACTATCCGTCCATCGATTGGGAGACCAACATGAGCACAAATACAACCACTGTGAGGTTCCTGGACATTGTTAACTTGAATGCCCTATACAGTTGGTCCAGACCTCCACAAGGGGCTCAAGTGTGCTGGACATAGTGCTCGCCAACATGGGGGGGGTGTCACTGCACTACCCCCTGTGTGTTGCCCCCCCCCCGGTAAGGTCAGACAATAAATCTGTCTTGTTTGAAGTAAAGATCAAACCTGACACCCCCACAGGAGTAAAAAAACTGAAACATTTCTCCAATGCTAACTATTGCCTACTAAGCAATGATATAGAAAGTTTTGCAGCCCCTGCCAACATAGACAACAATGCCTCTTATGTAGAAGAATTCACAATTACACTGTATAGTCACTTAAACAAATGTATTGACTCAGCTGTACCTAACAGGAACAAAACCAGGTCTTCCTGAAAGAGCAAGCCACCCTGGTAGACTGTAAGTATACATACGTTACACAACAGAAGAAAGAAACTGGTGTTTAAGAATAGGAGGGAACTAACCCAACAGAGGAAAAATACCCTCCACAGCTTGAACAAGCAAATTAGATATCTTGTTAAGTCATCTAAGGCTAGCTACGAGTTATTACCAAGAGAATCCAGGGCCTCCAAATTAGGACATGCATGGAAAGACTAAGGCGATCTGTGCCTGGCCTACAGAGCAGTCTCGGCTCTACATCTAAGGTTAGCTACGAGTTATTAACAAGAGAATCCAAGGCCTCCAAATCAGGACATGCATGGAAAGACTAAGGCGACCTGTGCCTGGCCTACAGAGCAGTCTCGGCTCTACATCTAAGGCTAGCTATGAGTTATTACCAACAGAATCCAGGGCCTCCAAATCATGCATGGAAAGACTAAGGCGACCTGTGCCTGGCCTACAGAGCAGTCTCTGCTCTGCCATAATGGAATTGCCTGCACATCTGGAAATCAAATTGGACAAGAATAACTCACTCCCAAGATCTTAACCTAGCCTCTGACATCAACAGAACATGCTGGAGAGACAGATATATATACCTCAGGAATAAGCTCCCACTCCATGTGAAGCACAGCTCCTCGATTACCCTATTCAAGCACAACCTTGACAACTGGATGGGTGACAGTAAATTCATCCCAGGGGTGGCACCTATGTTCCTCATGGACAGGGCCAGTCTTTACTGATCACAGTATTGCTCTGCTAACAATGACTGTCTAAAATTGGTCAACAAGGGTATTCAGGTTTTTTACATGGCTAGGCTTGTAAAGGCTTAAGACCAAAGGCTGATGTAGTGATAAACCAAATGTTAGAAAATAAAAGCTGAATAACAGAACAATTCCAACTCCAAGAACGTCAATACTTTATGACAACTGCTGTAATAAAGTATTGACATTCTTGGAGTTGGAATTTTTCTGTTATTAGGCTTGTAAAGGCCTCAGGGCCATTAGCCTAGTAACCTCCTATGAACCTCAGAACCTATAAGCTGATGAAAAAATATTGTCTCCTATGATATTACTGTGTAGAAAGTCACTGAAGACCTTTATCTCTCCTACATGTATATCTGGAAGACGGTAGATTACTACTATGGTTAATTCAGAATCTAGGTAAATAACCTGTAACAATTAATTCTTAAGTTTTTAGTTGCTGAGTCCTTAAGACTTTTATTGAAAGATTATGGCCAGTATTCATAGTTGTTTGTGCAACTGCAGTAGGGCAATCTATGATGTTTATGAGTGAGTGCAGCTAAGGCACAATTCATAGAGACCATTTACAATGACATGCAATGCCTTAAGTATAATAATATGCAAATGAGAAATTGTGTAAAGCACAGTATGCTAATGAAGTGTCCTTGAGATACAGAGTCCAATATCTGCAGCATGCACACATCCATTGTTAAAACCATTGCTGTGCCTCAGATATCTGCTTTGCAATCCATGAACTTGCCCCCAGTGATCCCTTCTGTAATTTGTTGACGTGTGCACAAGCACTTCACTGACACAAAATAAATAATCTCCCCCAGCAACTCCTACAGTAGTTTGTCCAAGTATGCGCAAGCACTAAAATGGCACAAAATAAATTATTTTCCCCAGTGAACACTTCAGCAGTCTGACAATGTATACCAAGCACTTCTGTGACACAGAAATTAATGATTTTTCCCAGCAACATCTTCAGTATTTTGACCATGAATTACTACATAGGTGGCAGGATGCTAAACATCGAAAGTGTGATGAGAGACTTAGGGACACAGGTGGACAGTGGTCTCACTTTTGATAACCACATTGCCACAACAGTCAGGAAATCCTTCTATGTGGCACACCTCATCACTAAGGGCTTTTCATCCAGAAAAAAGGAGGTCATTGTCCCACTGTACTCATCCCTCATTAGATCCATTATAGAGTATAATGCCCCGTTTGGTATGTACCTAACAAGACATCTGCAACAGCTGGAAATGCCACATAAATACCTCATTAAAAGAATCACAGACCTAAAGCAGATGCCATATACTGACCATCTAAAAAAACTCCAGCTATACTCTGTGGCATATCATCTACTCAGAGGCGATCTCTGCTTAACATACAAGGCCATGTCAAACCCTGAGTTGTTGGACATGCTCCACTTAAAGAAATCCCAGTCCCTCAGAGCCACACGCTCCAGGGATCTAAACCTTGTCATCACAATGAACAAAACATGCTGGGGGAATAGGTTCCTGACCCAGAGAATCCACATACTCTGGAATAGACTGCCCATACATTTCAAGCAGAGCGCCTCATTGGCCCTCTTCAAAAGTAACCTTGATGACTGGATGGGAGATAGGAGATTCACCCCGGAGATCATGTCAGTCACCCTGCTAGACAGGGGCCCAGAGAAGTAAATATTGTGGGAAGAAATATCCAGGGAATTGTTATGGATAGGCTTGCATAGGCCCTAGGGCCGATAGCCTAGTACCACCCCATGAACCTATGAACCTATGTATGCACAAACACTTCAATGACACCATACTGAAACATTTCCCCAGCTACCCCTTCAGTATTGTCCAAGTATGCACAAACACTAAAATACAATAAGATAAACATTTGCTGAAGTGAAGACAGTAATCATACTTTCTTTTAAAAAAAGTACGGTAATAAATATTATTTTTTCCCTTCCAATCATCTGGCTAATTGCTGCTTAACCCATGTATTACACTGGTAAACTGGTGCTTAGTGGGGTAAGTTCAGGGTCTTTTATGCATTTTATATGCAAATTAGCCTTGTTTACATTTATCTCTATGAATCATAGTAGTATAAAACTGTATAATACCCCTTAGCCTCGTAAAAGCTCTCACCCTTAAGCCTTAAGAATGTTATGCTTTTACCTTAGGGAGGCATGTTTACTAAAACACTTCTATATTTCTGAAATCAATCTGAATGACCTTATTGACATAAGGATATAGTGCCGCTCTTTGTGGATTACCACTACAAGTTTATGAAGGGCAGGATTCTGATTCCTGCCCTATGTTCTGATGACATTATGGAGATAATCACCTCTAATCTGCTCTGTTCTCAAGGACTAAGAATATTGTACCAGGAAACTGCATTATACCTAACACTTGCCTTACTGCTTTGTTTATTCATCATATCATGCCCAGAAAAAGCTGAGGTGCTGAATCTGAAGAATCATAAATTTGGACTCCAGTTAGAATCATTTTAAATGTCATAGAAAATGTGAAATGGACTTCAGTGCTATTATATTTAAACAGCCTCATTAATAGACAACCTTGTCTCCTTTTGTTTAATACCTTAACAGAATAATGGTCATCTCACGTGATGTTTATGCCATTAACTTGAGTCAGTGGCAGGAATAAGAGAGAGATCCTAAAACTATTTTTTTTCATTCATTGTTGATTCATTCACTCATTAATTGTCTGATATATGAATGGTCATGGGGAGGGCCACAAGCAAGAGATATAAATCAGAGGGCCAGTCACTGACACACTGTATACTTACATACTACATACTGGTATTTGTGTGAGGATATTGGCACTGGATAGAGGGACCAGTGAGCTCTGTCTATATAATATAACAGTCCTTGGAGTTATGTTAACATCTTAGGAATCCAGCTTGTTGAAAAGTAATTTGTATTTTAACATTATATCCCTTCATCCAGTTCATGAATCCTAATGTTGTCATTTGATGCAGTTTCCTAAGTTGGATATAAATGGTTCAGCTTTATTAGAAAAAAACTGATATTTTTTTGAATCTTCAGATAAAGTTGATTTCAAGCAGTTTAACCTCAGTCATTCTTGAAGCAAATTAAGAATTTTTCAGCAACAGACTGGATTTTTAAGGACAAAACAGTTTAAATTTGGTGGAGCATTATGTGGGATGTTTGTAGTAGACACAAGCCACAAACATAGCTCTCAACTGTCAAAAGTTTCCCAGAATGTCCATATTTTTTATTCATATTTTTGATCCATTTTGCATAAAATTGTAGTTTTCCTGCAAATCACTAGCAAACCACTGAGGGCTAAAGTCAGGAAATAACAGCAGACATTTGATTTTTCAGACTTAATATCCTTCACGAAATTCATGCTAATGCAAAGCCTGTTATTCTATCAACTTTCTTAAATTTTTAAGAGCAATATTTAAAAAGTGTCCCTATTTTGGGTCTTTGTTGTGTGTGCAAGAGACCAGATGGAAGGGGAGCAAGGCTAGGTGTATCGGAGGTGGGTTCAGATTATTTTATCATGGTGTGGATGGGAGGAGACATGGTGTAGGGGCTATCCTGAAGGAACAGTATGCTAAGAGTTTTTTGGAGGTGTAAAGAATGTCTGATAGAGTGATGTTTATGAAGCTGGAAATTGATGGTGTAATGATGAATGTTGTTAGTGCATATGCTCCACAAGTTGGGTGTGTGATGGATGAGAAAGAAAAATTTGGGGCTTTGTTGGATTAAGTGGTGATGACTGTACCCAAGGGTGAGAGAGTGGTGATTGGAGCAGATTTCAATAGGCATGTTTGGCGAAGGGAACAGAGGGGATGAGGAAGTGATGGGTAGGTATGGTGTTAAGCAAAGGAATGCAGAAGGTCAGATGGTAGAGGATGTTGTGAAAAGGATGGACATGGCTGTGGTGAATATGTATTTTAACAAGAGGGAGGAGCATATGGTGACATACAAGAGTGGAGGAAGATGCACACAGGTGGATTATATCTTATGTAGAAGGGCCAGTCTGAAGGAGATTGGGGACTGTAAAGTTGTGGCAGGGGAAAATGTAGGTAGGCAGCATAGGATGGTGGTTTGTAGGATGACACTGGTGATCAAGAAGAGGAGGAGGAGTTTGAGGGCAGCACCAAGGATCAAATGGTGGAAATTGAAAAAGGGTAATTGTGAGGTGGAGTTCAGGGAATAGTTGACAGGCACTGGGTGCAGTGAAGAGTTACCAAATACCTGGGTAACTACAGCAGAGCTAGTAAGGGAGACAGCTAGAAAGGTGCTTGGTATGACATCTGGACAGAGGAAGGATGACAAGGAGACATGGTGGTGGAATGAGGAAGTACATGAGAGTATACAGAGAAAGAGGTTGGCAAAGAAGAAGTGGGATTGTCAGAGAGATGAAGAAAGTAGACAGAAGTATAAGGAGATGAGGTGCATGGCAAAGACAGAGGTGGCGAAGGCTAAGGATAAGGCGTATGAAGAGTCGTATGAAAGGTTGGACACTAAGGAGGGAGAAAAGGACCTGTACCGATTGGCTAGACAGAGGAACCGAGCTAGTAAAGATGTGCAGCAGGTAAGAGTGATAAAGGATAATGGAGGAAACATACTCACAAGAAAGGAGAGTCTGTTGAGCAGATGGAAAGAGTACTTTGAGGGGCTACTGAATGAAGAGAATGAGAGGGAGAGAAGGTTGAATGATGTGTGGATAGTGAATCATGAAGTGCAGTGGATTAGCAAGGAGGAAGTAAGGACAGCTATGAAGAAGATGAAGAATGGAAAGGCTGTTGGTTCAGATGACATACCTGTAGAAGCATGGAGGTGTTTAGATGAAATGGCAGTGGAGTTTTTAACTAGATTGTTTAATGAAATCTTGGAACATAAGAGGATGCCTGAGGAATCGAGAAAAAGTGTTTTGTTACCGATTTTTAAGAATAAGGGTGATGTGCAGAGCTGTAGTAACTACAGGGGGATTAAACTGATCAGTCACAGCATGAAGTTATGGGAAAGGGTAGTGGAAGCTAGGTTAAGAAGGGAGGTGATGATTAGTGATCAGCAGTATGGTTTCATGCCAGGAAAGAGCACTACAGATGTGATGTCTGCTCTGAGAGTGTTGATGGAGAAGTACAGAGGTCAGAAGGAGTTGCATTGTGTCTTTGTGGACTTAGAGAAAACATATGACAGAGTGCCTGGAAAGGCGTTGTGGTATTGTATGAAGAAGTCGGGAGTGTCAGAGAAGTATGTAAGAGTGGTACAGGATATGTACGAGGGTAGTGTGACAGCTGTGAGGTCTGCGGTGGGAGTGACGGATGTGTTTAAGGTGGAAGTGGGATTACATCAAGGATCAGCTATGAGCCCGTTCTTATTTGCAATAGTGATGGACAGGTTGACAGACAAGATCAGACAGGAGTTCCCGTGGACTATGATGTTTGCAGATGACATTGTGATCTGTAGTGAGAGTAGGGAATGGGTGGACGAGACCCTAGAGAGGTGGAGATATGCTCTAGAGAGAAGAGGAATGAAGGTCAGCAAGATTAAGACAGAATATATGCGTGTGAATGAAAGGGAGGATAGAGGAATGGTGAGGATGCAGGGAGTAGATGTGGTGAAGGTGGATGAGTTTAAATACTTGGGATCAACAGTTCAGAGTAATGGTGAGTGTGGAAGAGAGGTGAAGAAGAGACTACAGGCAGGATGGAGTGGGTGGAGAAGAGTGTCAGGAGTGATTTGTGACAGACGAGTACCAGTAAGAGTGAAAGGGAAGGTCTACAAGATGGTAGTGAGACCAGCTATGTTATATGGGTTGGAGACAGTGGCATTGACAAAAAGGTAGGAGTCAGAGCTGGACGTGGCAGAGTTAAAGATGTTAAGATTTGCACTGGGTGTAATGAGGGTGGACAGGATTAGGAATAAGTATATTAGAGGGTCAGCCCAGGTTGGAAGGTTTGGAGACAAAGCTAGAGAGGCAAGATTACGTTGGTTTGGACATGTGCTGAGGAGGGATGCAGAGTATATTGGGAAAAAGATGTTAAGGATGAAGCTGCCAGGTAACAGGAAAAGAGGAAGGCCTAAGATAAGGTTTATGGATGTGGTGAGAGAGGACTTGTAGGTGGTTGGTGTGTCAGAGCAAGATGCAGAGGACAGGAAGAAATGGAAACAGATGATGCACTGTGGTGACCCCTAATGGGAGCAGCCGAAAGAAGAAGTCCAGATTTCTTGTTGTAAGAAAATGGCCACAAATATGTCTTATATTGTAATTAGGGTCTGTCAGTGATTAGTTTGAAAAGCTACTTGCTTCTGAAAATTGAATTAGGAGCTGTGTGTAACTGTTGGTCATTCTACCACACCCAAATTAGAATCTATTTCAGAATCTGAATATAGCAAAATAAAGGGTGCAATTTTTAAATGAATGTGACATCACAATAGTACAAACAATGCATTTGAATAAAGTCAATCATAGAACTCCAAGTCACATAAATGACTCACAAAATCAAGAGTCTAACACCATGCAATTGTAATACATAAATCACAATATTATTTTTATTATTTATTTGCAGTTTGTTTTCCAGGATAGTCCATTGGGCTACAAGGATCCCAATTTCAATGGAGTCCTGGGGAGCAAAGCTCCAGCAAAATTTCATGAAAAATGCTGAGTTTGAGCAGGAAAGCACAATTGCGAAGAATAATGTCAGTATTACAATTCATATGCAGAGAGTAAGCTATTATATACATCACTCGAATGCTTATTATTTTAATTATTCACACGGAAAGGGAACAGAATCTCAGAGATTAGCACAGTATCTGTATTTATTGCACTAATCCTCAAAGCTGTGTACCCATAGCATGAGAGTAATTAAATAGAATGTCTGGGGTGCAGCCCATAGATAGGAGGTACAGAAAGTGTAGCCCCTCCCCCATAAACCTGAACATAGATGTTAGTAGTAGTGACTTTATGCACTAGTATTTGTGCTCATAGCAGTGACTTTATGTACTAGTATTTGTGCTCATAGTAGTGACTTTATGCACTAGTATTTGTGCTCATAGTGCTGGTGACTTTATGCACTAGTATTTGTGCTCATAGTAGTGACTTTATGCACTAGTATTTGTGCTCATAGTGCTGGTGACTTTATGCACTAGTATTTGTGCTCATTTCTAGTGTTCAGTTCTGAATATTGTTCTTTAGTTACTTTCAGGTTAGGATTTTGGTCTCTGTATTTTGTATTTGCATGGAATATGCTGGGAATTCTGTAGTTTATGAAAACTGCATCAGTGGATGCTCAAATATATGCCTTTTTACTGCCATTTCCTTGTCAGTGGAGTCCAAGGTTTTTTCACATTTGCAGTGCATGGTAACATTGTGTGGCATATAAAAATACCAACGCAATTTTGGAGATTGAGTTTTTGCATACTTGACTGAGGTGCACAATTCTACCTGATTCTAATTGTATGGTTCTCCTTTCTGATTGAGCACCCTCAAGCCATTTAGGCACAGACGATTCAACTGGGTGCACATGGGATTTACCCTCAACATTTCTGGAGCAGAATCTCAAGAAGTTCTGTTCATGGAAATATCCCACCAGACACACTTACTATGTTCTTACATTATTACTACAACCAAAGAACATCTAACAGGACTACCTAATTACTTTTTCTAGATGTGTTATTGACTGCTTCTTTTTTGGTTGATTAGTCTTTCTGTGGTTCTTTTTACTTATATGTTTTATTTTACGTTTTTGTCAAAATTCAAGCTACCAAATTTCATATCCATATCAAGGCTTTCCAAGTTCTTTTTTAGCCTTCATTCTGCATCATCACATGTACCAAACCATCTGAAAAGCGTTCAAGGATCAGTCCAAAGGAATAATAAACAAACAAATAGTTCAACAGGGTTTTCCCAGTACTATAAAAATGCTAGAATAGACTTGTATGTAATTTACCTCAGAAACAGTAAGGTAAAAATGAAAATGAATCAGAAGCATTGACTGGGAATGGAATGCTTCCATCTTGCATGCAGTCAGTGAAAGATTATTCAACAGGACTCAAGACGCAGTCAGATGACCAGGCAGTTGGACAAAGAGAAGAAGTGTCTTCCCCTGTCTTTTTCATGCATCTTTCCGGGTGTATCGTCATCCATGCATGCTTATCATATTTCCAAGGCATTTATGCACTTTATATGACTGCATTATCCATCATGTAATGCTCCATTTGTCTTGTATGTCCTGTGTACAGATATATGTGCCATGTCAGACTACACTCACAGATGCACATGTACCACTTATATGTTCGTGTGCTTGTCTGTGTCTGCATGTCTGCAATGCCAGGAGACACATATCTACTTTCTGTGCAGTAGATGCATACAGAACATGAATATTCATAGAACATGTGTACTGTTATGTATATCCTCATATTTGCAACATGCAAGATGTGCTCTGCTGTATAGTCCCATATTTACAAACATCCTCAATTGATACCTGCAAATCTAGTTAAACTAACAAAGTTAAAAACATATCCAACAGATGCAAACATGTTCATAGCACAAAATTAATTTGATTGCAAAATATGTATTTCCAATGTATTCCAAGTTTCAATTGCTAGAATTCTGATATTTTTCCTATTCTATTCCTTCTCACATTCCTCTTTGTATGAAACACCATTTATTATTTCCCTTCTTGCAAACAATATCATTTCTGACATGCAGAAGAGAATGTGACTCTTTTTACTATTAAAAAGGCTTTTGAACTTTTTTGGGGGAAATCTGGCAATATATGAGCCACAGTATTCCAGAAGTGCATACAATCTGATAGTTTGCATCTGTTTTTGTTACATTTTTTGGTAAATAAAATTTGATAGTTTGTATCTCTTTGTGTGGACAAAAGTGCATTTTCAAGTGTTTCTCATATATCATGCAGCCCTAACTATACAATGAATTATGCTCCATGTACACAATGTAAATCAAAACTAGCCAGATGTTTTTATATTTTTGTCATAGTATTACACAATGTAGCTATTAAGCAGTAATAATGAAACATTTTTTTCTGTCTAAAAAGTGTCTGTAATCCAAATTTAATGACAATAGTTCATCACAATGATAACTATGCAATTGCAAAATCACAAGGCCTGCTATTAGCCTTATATGTTTTTATTACATTAGATGAAGTATGACATACTTATGAGAAACAATTCACTGTACATAAAACATTTTAAACGTTACCTTACAGTAAGATGCTTTTATATTTAGAAGTAATTCCACAGTTCTTAACTCCAAGTCTCCTTTTGTGTAGCTCATGGGAGATGCATCTTTAACTAGTGAGAAAGAAGTATCCAGAAGTGCTTTGGAAGCCTCTGTTAAAATTAAGAGTTAAATCAATTACATTCATCTCAGCTCATGGCATAATATGCACACTTAGAGTTCTCAAAATAAAAAAAATGGGCGATGTGTAAAAACAGATTATAATCTTATTGTGTTAATGACACCTATCATTGTGAGCTGTAAATGTTTATTACAGGAGTTGGAACTCTTAAAATCACATTATGTATTGGGAATACTAGAAATATATAACTTAACAATGTTTCATCCATATTTATTTAATATAAACACAGCTATAACAACTGCAATGCCAACCAAGTTAAATACTTGAAATTGGCAGATTGGTTCAGTGCTAACTTTACCCCCCTCTCACCCGCTAAAAGGCCCATCTCTATACCAGAAAAATGCAAAGTTCCTGTAATCATGGCTGCAGAGGTAAAAACCACACTCTCCAAAGCCAAGAACACAGCATCCATGGGACCTGACAACATCCCAGGCTGCGTTCTACATGAACTATAAAATTAACTGGCACCCCACCTAAGCACCATGTTCAATCATAGCCTCATCTCAGGCTTTGTGCCCACTGAATGGCACACGGTGACAGTTTTCCCACTCCACAAAGGGGGAGCCACCACGGAACCTGGGAACTACCGCCCCATTAGCCTAACGAGTCTGGTCTGCAAGGCCATGGAATGTATCATCATGGAACTTATAAGCAAAGACATTGGTAATCTCCAAACTCTGGACCCCACCCAGTTTGGGTTTGTAAAAGGCAGATCATGTCTCCTAAACCTGATAGACTTCTATGAAGCAGTCACCAAAGCTGTAGAGGAGGGTAAGGTGATTCACACAGCCTATCTAGATCTCACCAAGGCTTTTGACACCATCCCCCACTCTGGAATTATAGGGTATAAATCCTTATGTCATAAGATAGGTTGCCAACTGGCTCACTGACAGAACCCACACTGTGAAAGTAGCAGACTCCAAATCTGACTTCAGACCAGTGACAAGTGGAGTACCACAGGGTTCAGTCCTGGGTCCTCTCCTGTTTGGTATCTACTTTTCTGAAGTACAGGCTAACACAGAAGGCCTTTGACTAATGAAGTTTGCAGGTGACTGCAAACTAGGAGCCATAATCGAAACTCCTAATGATGTGGACATCCTACAAAAGGGCCTCACTGAGACAAATGCCTGGTGTCAAAGCCATGGCTTCAAGCTCAATGCCAAAAAGTGTATTGTCATCCCCTTTAGTAAAAACTCTGTACCCATGAGCTACCACATAGGTAGTAGTCTACTTAACACCAAAAGTGTGATAAGAGACCTTGGGACACAGGTGGACAGTAGTCTCTCCTTTGATAATTGCATTGCCACAATAGTCAGGAAATCCTTCTACGTGGCACACCTCATCACAAAAGGTTTTTCATCCAGAAAAAAAAGAGGTCATTGTTCCCCTCTACTCATTACTCATTAGACCCATTATAGAGTACAATGACCCTTTTGGTATGTACCTCACAAGACATCTACAACAACTGGAAGGGTCACAGAAATACCTCACAAAGAGGATTATCCTCCTCAAACAGATGCCCTATGCAGACCGTCTCAAAAAACTCCAGCTTTACTCTGTCACATATTGCCTTCTCAGAGGCAATCTCTGCCTAACATACAAAGATATGTCAAATCCAGAGCTGTTGAACATGCTCCACTTAAAACAATCCCAATCCCTCCGAGCTACATACTCTAGGGACCTAAACCTTGTCACCACAATAAACAGAATATACTGCAGGGATAGATTCCTGTCCCAGAGACTTCCCATACTCTGGAACAGACTACCTATCTATATCAAACAAAGCTCCTTATTAGCATTCTTCAAGAAAAATCCTGATGATTGGATGGGAAATAGGAAATTCACCTCGGGGATCACCTCTGTGGCTCTGCTCGACAGGGGCACAGGGAAATAATGTTCTTGGGTGGTGAAAGCCAGGGTACCTTTTTGGCTAGGCTTATATAGACCCTAGGGCCAATAGCCTAGTACCTTCCCATGAACCTATGAACCAATGAAATTATCTTTTGAAACTTTAGGAAATTAGGAGGCACACGTACAGAAATGTATTTCCTTTACCAGTAATTATGATGCAAACACTTGTAATTTATATTGTATAAAAAATGGACATTTATTTAGCAGACACATTCTCTTTGATATTCCACTTGCTTCCTGTCTTTGTTTGGCAGTTAGTGCAGATAGTCACAGGTCTGAACTATAAATGAGCAGGTACCTGTAGCCTGAGGTAAAACTTGTGATTCCTTTCACCTCTCTTTGCCTACTGTGTGACTTCGCGCAAGTCACTTAACCAGACTAGTCATCCCTGAAAAGGGACCCTTGTGTCCAGTTGCTTACCAGTTAAGAACTGAATAAAAATATACATCATTCTATATAAAGCAATCATTCCCCTTTCTATGACCTATTTCTATTATTCAGTTCTGTGCATGCTTCTCTTTCATTATACCCATCACTTCCCAAACCATACCAAAGTATTAATAACTTCAACTAAATATTCACTGCTGGCATTCTCATGCATTTAACATTCGTATCTTTATTTATTTATTTATTTATTTAAACATTTGTTATCCAGGATAGTCTGACTGGACAGCAAGTGTCCATTTTCAGCAGAGTCCTGGGGAGAAAAGCTCCAAAACAAAGTAGAAGAAGAAGCATGCAAGTTACATTGACATAAGATACAAAATTACAAATTGCATAGAGATGAGAGAAAAAAATAAGACAGAGCATAGATAAAAAGCTTACAGATAGATGTCACAGCATAAAGATATTTCAGTTAACAGCAATGTGTATTCCAATATTGGATGAAAGACATTTTTATACAGACTGAACATAACAGTTTGCAGCTTTCACATTGCTGGATGGATGAACAGATGTCTTTTTGTACAGATAATTACAGTCTTTACAGTGAGCACTGAGAGTCAGTCAAATGGATGTTATACAGCCTGACCAACATATACGTTTATATAGTAACCCTAATGGAGCATTCACCTGTGTTGTTAAAGGGTATCCCTGTAGTAATGTGTGGCTTTATGGAGGTTTGTTGCAGTTGCATAAATGATTGGAGCAGAGTTATGATTTCAGGACAGTTTTAAAGGAGGATGTACATTTTAGAAGTCTAAGATCAGGAGGAAGGTTGTTCCAGGTCTTGGCAATTTCCTGGGCAAAGAGAGATTCACCAGAGTTGTTTTTGCAACAGATGGTTTCAATTAAGGCTTTGTTGCTGGAGCGTAATTGTCTATTAGAATTGTGGAAGATAAGGAGGCTGTTCAGGGCAGGGTTTTTTTCGGGGTAAAACAGTATTTGGTGGGCTAAGCTGAGTTGGTGATATTTTAGTAGGTTGAGGAATTCTAGCCAATGTAGGGTTTGTAGGGCATGGCAATGGTGGGAATGTGATTTGGCATTAGAGACGAATCTAGCGATTTTGTTGTAGCAGGTGGAAAGTTTATTTACGTTGGTTTTATTTACATTTGTTAGTGAGGGACAAGCATATAGAAGTGTGGATAGAAGGTGACTTCTGGCTATGGAAACATGAGATTCTGAGATAAGATACCTTTTGAATCTGTAAAGGGAGCCTAGTTTTTTGGGGACTTTAGAGATGGTTGTTGATATGTGTTTATTAAATTTGAGCTGTTGGTCAATGGTAATTCCTAGGAGGTTTGCTTCTGAGACTGGGATGGAAAAGGAGAGGTCATTAGGCTTGGTTGGATGGAATAGCACGAGTTGGGTTTTTGGGGGGTTAAGTATCAGTTCATAGGTTCATAGGTAGGTACTAGGCTATTGGCCCAAGGGCCTAAGTAAGCCTAGCCAACAATGTTCCCTGGCTTACACCACCCAAGAAAGTTAATTTCCTGTGCCCATGTTAATCAGAGCCACAGAAGTGATCCCAGGGTGTATTTCCTGTTTCCCATCCACTCATCAAGATTTTTCTTCAAGAGTGCTAATGAAGAACTTTTCTTGACATAGATGGGTATCTTGTTCCAGAGTATAGGAAGTCTCTGGGACAGGAATCTATCCCTCCAGCATGTCCTGTTTATTGTGGTGACAAGGTTTAGGTCCATAGAACATGTAGCTCGGAGGGATTGGGATTTCTTTAGGTGTAGCATGTCCAACAGCTCTGGGTTTAACATAGCTTTATATGTTAGCCAGAGATCTCCTCGGAGTAGGTGATATGCTACAGAGTAAAGCTGGAGTTTTTTGAAACGGTCAGTGTAGGGCATCTGTTTGAGGCCAGTAATCCTCTTTGTGACGTACTTCTGTGGCCTTTCCAGCTGCTGCAGATGTCTTGTGAGGTACATTCCAAAAGGGGCATTGTACTCCATAATGGGTCTAATGAGTGCTGAGTAGAGGGGAACAATGACCTCTTTTTTCCCGGATGAGAACCCTTTTGTGTGAGGTGTGCCACATAGAAGGATTTCCTGACTACTGTGGCAATGTGATTATCAAAGGAGAGACTACTGTCCACCTGGATCCCAAGGTCTCTTGTCATACATTTGGTGTTAAGTAGACTGCCATTTATGTGGTAGTTCATGAGTACAGAGTTTTTACCAAAGGGGATGACAATGCACTTTTTGGTATTGAGCTTGAGGCCATGCTCCTGACACCAGCCATCTGTCTCAGTGAGGCCCTTCTGTAGGACATCCACATAATTTGGGGACTTGACTATGGCCCCTAGTTTGCAGTCATCTGTGAACTTCATTAGCCAGAGGTCTTCTGTGTTAGCCTGTACTTCAGAGAAGTAGATACCAAACAGGAGAGGTCCCAGGACTGAACCCTGTGGTACTCCACTTGTTACTGGTTTGTAGTCAGATTTGGAGTCTGCAACTTTTACAGTGTGGGTTCTGTCAGTGAGCCAGTTGGCACCACAACTTGTGACGTAGGGATTTATACCTAGTTTAGTGAGTTTAGCTATAATTCCAGAATGGGGGATGGTGTCGAAAGCCTTGGCGAGGTCAAGATAGGCTGTGTAAACCAACTTACCCTCGTCTATGGCTTTGGTGCCTGCCTCAAAGAAGTCGATCAGGTTCAGAAGGCACGATCTGCCTTTCATTAACCTGAACTGGGTGGGGTCCAGAGTTTGGAGGTTACCAATGTCTTTGTTTATGAGTTCCATGATGATATGTTCTATGGCCTTGCAGACCAGGCTCGTCAAGCTAATAGGGCGATAGTTTCCAGGTCAGTGGTGGCTCCCTCTTTGTGAAGTGGGATAACTGTTGCTGTGCGCCATTCAGTGGGCACAAAGCCTGACGTGAGACTATGACTGAACATAGTGCTTAGGTGGGGAGCCAGTTTATTCTGAAGTTCATGTAAAATGCAGCCTGGGATGTTGTCCAGTCCCATGGATGCTGTGTTTTTGGTTTTAGAGAGTGCAGCTTTTACCTGTATAGATGTAATTACAGTGACTCTGCATTCTTCCTGTATAGATATGGGCCCTTTAGGGGGTGGGGGTGGGGGTAAAGTTAGCACTGAACCTATCTGCCAGGATGTTGGCAATATCAGTTGGTTCTGTAATTTTTGTGCTGCTGTGCTGTAACTCAGAGCAGATCTGGGTGTTGCCATTGAGATTCTTGACATAGATATAGAATGCTTTCTGGTTGCCCTTAGAATCAGTGGTGATTTTGTTTTCATAGCTAGCTTTGGAGGATCTTATAAGGGATCTCAGATTCTTACTGAAGCTGACCAGGGAGCTCCTCCATTCATGGGATTTTACTCTCTTTTGCAACAGTTTCTTCCTTCTGTTGTAGAGTTTGTTTATGGCAGGGGACCACCAGATTGGCTTCCTTTTTTTGGAGGATAGCATCTTGGTTCTGTTTGGGATAGCACGATCTATGCACTCATGTAAGTGCTTAAAGAGTGCATTTGTGTAGGATTCAGAAGTTGTAAATGCATTGTCCATCTGCATGGGTGTCATGAGGTTTGCCACTTCTGTCTTAAGGAGCATGAAGTTGGCCTTGGAGAAATTTTTTACTGTGGTTTCCTTAATGGTGGGTGGGGGCGGAATGCAGATATCTAGGGTGATTAGTTTATGGTCGGATCTGACCAACGAGAAGTTGACTTCAGGTGTGGAATACCAGTCACTCATGTTGGTAATGACTAGGTCTAGGATATTGTTGACCTTGGTGGGGGTGTGGATAAGTTGATCCAGGGCATTGGAATTTATGACTTCCAGAAAGCGTTGAGCGAAGGAATTAGTACATGAGTAGTTTTCCCAGTTAATGGTGGGGGTAGTTGAAACCGCCCATTATTAGGGTGTTTGGTTGAACCCTAATATTTTCTAGTATATCAAGAAAAGAGGAGTGAGAATCCTGGGGCATGGTGGGGGGGGGGGGATCTGTAGCAAACTACACTTTGGATTGCAGTTTTACCCAGAGTTAGTTGCACTTGGATAACCTTGGATGCATTATGTTGCGCAAGTAGCCTGGAGGTGTGGATATCCTTAATGAATATGGACACACCTCCGCCTTTGTTGTACTGGTCCAGGTTAGAGGACTGGAAAGTGTGGTATGAGTTATAGCCTGGTAATGCAAGGGTGCTCTCTAGATCCTTGAACCAGGTCTCAGTCACTGCACAGATATCAATGTTCTCCATTTTAAGGAGTGCCTCGAGTGAGAACATTTTGAAATTTAGACTTCTAGCAATGAGTCACATTACCCTCAGTTTATGCTTGCCTGTTCCTGTTACTGTGATTAATTTGTCATTTGAACCTTGCCTAAAAAAAGGCACTATAGGTGCGGCAAGACCCTTAGCCAGTATCCGGAATCCCAGGGGCGACAGGTGCAGGCCATCTCTGGCAAAGCATCGTGGTCTGTCGACCATGTCGTCCCAGGCAGACAAATACTGAATCCACTTAGAATGACACCAGAAGCTTAGCCAATTTTGAAGTCAATCATTTTGTCCTTGTACTGCGGTATCATTCTGTGTGATGGCAGAATGCTACTCAGGGCTAAGGTCATACCTGCCTGGGCTATAAGATTGGAGAGCTCTTCCATGTCTCTTTTCATGTAGTCCAAGGAGGTACGTCTCAGGTCATTTACACCAACATGGACAATGACAAAGTCATATCTGTACTTGTTGTCTAGTGACCTGAGTGCATGGATTATGTGGCGGATCCTGGCACCCAACAGGCAGCTGACAGTAACCTTCTCCTTGTTTAGCCTGGTGAGTGGGACATCAGTGTGCCTGACTATAGTCACCTATGACTAGTGTGTTGGATACATTGTTTTGCCTTATGGGCTGTGGTTTATTGGTACACTGAGTCTGTGGGCTATGTATCATTTGGGTTGTGTTGTTGGGTGGAGGCTGCTTGAGTTATTGCTTTGGAGGTCTCTGTTGCTTGAGCAGATTATTATTGAAAGCCTCTAAGAATGTTTTTGTGTTTCTATGTGTGGATTTTGGTGGTGTAGGTTTAGTGGGACTATGTGATGAGTGTGGTGTGGTGCAAGTGTTTACCTTCTCCTCTTGACTGTCAAGTTCAGTCTTGGTTGGATAGAGCTTTACCCCCAGTTTGGCTAGATAAGTACATCTCTCACAGGTTGTGGTGTTGGGTGGTAGGAGGAGAGGGATGTCTGTGTACATGAGGCAATTGCTACATTGCCCCAAGATGCCCGGATTCATCAGACAGACAGGAAAGAACACTGGGAACTGAGCCTTGCACATGCCTGAATAAAAAACTACTTTTCTCTAGACAAGTGAGGAAAGTGAGTATAAGAGCGGTTTTCTCTAAGCAAGTAAGGGAAGTAAGTACAAAAACTGTTTTCCTCTAGGTAAAGAGGAAGGTTGAGTGCTGTAGTAATTTGTAGCTTATTTAGTGCTAACAACAAGTTCTGAACAAGTGCTGAGCATGAATAAGCAAATTCAAGTGCTAAAACTAAGAATCTGTACCTGGTGCTTGTGGTAGATAGGCTACCTAGTGCTTACCACTCCCACTGATATGCTAGAATGCTTCCCTCCAACACAGAAAGGCTTGGGGGGCTCAGAAGCTTACAAGCAGTTCTGGACACAGCAAATCTGTATCTGGACTAGACTAGTTACAGGAAAGGTGGAAAACAAGTGCAGACACAGGCTTTGAAACCAGAAGGTAGAAAGAGAGGGAGAAACTGCCCAAACGGCCAATAAACTACAATTTCTGGGCCAGAAGCCACTCTTATGTTAGATAGGCTACCTAGTGCTTACCACTTCCACTGATAAGCTAGAAAGCTTCCCTCCAACACAGAAAGGCTTGGGGGAGCTCAGAAGCTTACAAACAGTCCTGGATACAGCAAATCTGTATCTGGACTAGACTAGTTACAGGAAAGATGGGAAACAAGCGCAAATGCGGGCTTTTAAACCAGAAAGTTGAAAGAGATGGAAAAACAGCCAAACAGCCAATAAACTACAATTTCTGGTCCAGAAACCACTCTAGTGGTAGATAGGCTACCTAGTGCTTAACACTCCCACTGATAAGCTAGAAGGCTTCCCTCCAACACAGAAAGGCTTTGGGGGCTCAGAAGCTTACAAGCAGTCCTGGTTTCAGCAAATCTGTATCTGGGCTAGACTAGTTATAGGAAAGGCAGGAAACAAGCTTAGAAAAATTTTTTTGTGAGTTGTGAGTTGTTGAGCCAGTTCTCAATTTCAGTAAAGGCTAGTTGGACTTTTTGTTGTATAAGTTAGATGTTGGGTGCAGAGCACTTGAGCGTTGTGTCATCAGTGTATTGGACTATATCAACATTTGTGGTAGCTAGAGGGAGTTGGTTGGTGAAGATATTAAACAGAAGTGGGCCTGAGGATAGAACCTCTGGGTACACCTAGGGTGACTGAGAGTGGGGAGATAGAGAGTTGATCCATTTGACAGACTGGTGTTGGCTGTCAAGGTAGCTTTTGAACCAGAGAAGAGTGGAGGTGTCAAAGTTGAGGTCAGAGAGATAGGTTAGAAGTTTCTATTGTGATACCACATCAAATGTCTTGGATAAATCAAGGAAAGTAGCTAAGCCTAGCTTACCTTGGTTCCTGTAGGAGTTTATAGTGCTGGTGTATCTGAATAGGGCAGTGGAGGTACTGTGGGATGGGCGGAAGCCATGTTGGGTTGGCAAGAGAAGGATATTGGAGAGGAGGTGGGAGAGGATTTGGTGACGTATCCACCTCCCTAGAATCTTTGAGAGGGGTGAAAGAATTGCTATTGGGTGATAGAAAGTTCAGAAAAGGGCTCACCTTTGTGTAGGGGAATAATGAACGAGGTTTTCTGCAAGGTTGGCACTGTGTTTTCAGTAATGGATCTGTTAATTAATAATGAAATAGGATAGGTTATGACTGTGGATGCGAGTTGGAAGTATTTGGCAGGGAGGTTGTTGGTGGCGAGGGTGGTAGGCTTGAGTTTAGTTAAGAATTTTTGCATAGAGATGTTTGCACTGGTTTGAGTGAGAAGGGGATGATGTTTTGTTGGGTCATAGGGTGGTTGGGGGATGTTGGTTGGGGTAGAGTCATTTATGAGTTTAAGTATGGAGGAGGTGAAGTAGTTGTTAAAGCTACAGGCTATGTCGAGATCTGAGGTGGATGTATTTGGGGGTGGTGTGATGGATTTGCCAGGCCAGAGGATACTATTTACTGTTGCCCAGAATTTCTGAGGGTTGGTATTATGTATCATTTGTAGGGAGATGTAGTAATTTTTCTTATCTAGCTTTATCTGTTTTTTGGCCTTATTCTGAAGTTCAAGAAAGGCTTGCCTAGTTGTGGGTCTTCTATGATAGTGCCAGGTTTTGCAGGCTTTCTCCTTATTTTGGAGTAAGGTTCTTGTGGTTTTTTGGAGCCAGGTGGTGGGGCTGCTGTGTACACTAATTGTTTTTTATGGGGACTAGTTCATTGAGGATGTTTAGAAATGTGAAGTTGAAGTATTCAACTGCTCTGTGTAGTGGAAGGGTTTTGATGGGAGACCAGTCACAGAATATTAAGGCGCTGAGGAAGCCCTCTTTGGGTAAGTTTTTGTGAGAGCGGGTTTGTAGGAGGGAGGGAGATTTGGTGGTTTTTAGCTTATGTCTAAGGATAAAGGTGGGGTTGTGATCATTGAGAGTGTTGGACAATGTGCCACATAGATGGGCAGTATTGGGCTAATTGGTGAGGATCCAGCCTAAAGTGGATTCCCTTTTAATGGCCTTGTCTATATGTGTTAGTAGAGTGTTTTAATGACTGTTTTCTCTCTTTTTTAATTATTCATGACAATGAAAGTGTTTTGCTCTTCTATTGGCTTATAAATTAATTATGGTAATGAATGTTTTTTCATTGGTTGACAAAGTTAAGTGTTGTGTATTTAAATACTCTAAATGAACTGTTTTTATCTAAGTCTGATGAAGCGTCCTTTGTAGACGTGAAAGCGCTTACTGTTTTAAACAAATAAAGGAGTTTATTTTACTACATCTGAGACTGGTTGGCTTCGATTTTTGTGGAGTACCTGCACCTTCATATTTGATATTTTGACTTTTTCTGGGCCCAGCAGGTACCTTACCCTTAGAGAGTTCTTCGTAATTTATATTTCCTTTGGTGATTTCTCGAAGGGACATGACAGAAGGAACCAGATACCAACTTGTTGATAATGCTGAAAACAATAGACTTGGTAATGAGACTGTTTGTTTTACACAATTAATTGCAACAAATGGCAACCCTTTGTTGAAATTTTCTTATGCACAATTAGCAAGTACAGCAGTAACTCATAAAGGTCAGAAATTTGACTTGACTGTGTTGCAGCTAATGAGGAAATTTGAAGATATTATGCTGAATATTAGAAACGTGCAATGGCAAAAACAACACATGGAAGCCTGTTTATCTTTTAATGTCATCCCTAGAGGCCTTCGTATTTTGAAAATGCCTACTTTTGGCACAACATATCCAGACCTATTAACTGACCGGCAGAAACTTAATATAGAAACCAGCAATAATTATATGAGGCTGTTAGTGAGACAGTATACGCTCATTGAGGCAGAGCTTAACAAAGAAGTTTCACTCATTGAACAGCGTTTAAGTTCCTCTCTCACACAAGAACAACTGGCTGGTTTCTTTACTGAATTGTCGACCACACTTACTTCAGCGGATATTAGATTATTGTTGCAAAAGAAGAAGAAGCTCAAGAGAGATTGCCTCGATTTCTCAAGAGGGAACGTTTTCTCTTGGCCAAGGGAATCCACCCGGTCGAGTATTGCAGTTACTGCTCCTGCCATTGTAGAAAGTAGGAAGGATAGTCACACTGAATTGCTTCCTACTACCTCGAGTGATTTGAATGCACATAATTCTACAGTGACCAATTCACAAGGAGGAATACAGGGTAGACAAGTGGATTTAATAACAAATGATGGCGTCCTACCAGTAGTATGCCAGCGAAGTGAAGACAGTATGGAACTCTGTGTGAGTGATGGGACACAGACTACTATAGCTATTTCGGGTCCTGTAGTAAGAAAGAAGGATATTCTACAAGTAGGCAAGAACATTGAATCTGCTAATGAGGAAACTTCGAGTTTGTCTTGCCCTTTATCGTACCAGGCGGTGAGACAGAAGATTTGGAGCCCCCAATACAAGGGGAAGAAGCGCAAACAGTCAAACTAACTAACAGAAGGACAGAAGAAACTGCTCAGGACTACTTTTCAGAACTGGTAATTAATTTATCTTGTTATACTTTAACAGACATTGAGAGAAAAGTTTTAAACAGAGGTTTGTCATTTGTCCCTTCACAGGGAATGGACATTAGTGAATTAATCATTGAGTTAAAGTGTTTTATAAGAGGCTTGGCATTGAACTTGTATTTTGAAAATGGTGCTAATAATAAGAAAAGTTCCTCCTGTGGTTTTAAGAAACTCTCTGCATTCACACCAGAGCTACATCCTCTCATTGAGAGTTTTGAGAGAGTATGTATCAATGACTTTTATGGTTTATATAAGCAACAGGAATTTAAATCAGAATTTCACAATTTGAGCTCATTGGAAGTATCAGCAGCATTGAAATCTTTACTGAATAATGATACTATTGTGATATGACCAGCAGACAAAGGTGGAGTAGTAGTATTATTAGACAGTGACTATTATAAGCTCACTATGTGTGCAATGTTATCCGATGCTGATACGTATAGAGTTATACATATGTTTGAGCTGAATAAAATTATTAGCAATGTACACGCTGAACTATATGAGATGTTAATGTGCAATCTGATAGACGTTGATCTTTATAAGTATTTCTTGGTTGAAAAACCTTTAGTCCCTGTTATCAGAGGTCTCCCGAAAGTACATAAGACATTAAAAAAAACCCCTTTTAGACCTATTGTTTCAGGCAAAGGCTGGCTCACTGAGTGCATCTCCATTTATATTGAGAAACAGCTTAGGCCAGTTGTTGACTCTACACCCTCTATATTTAAGGACACCCAACAATTTCTTGAATCTTTAGCAGATAGTGCTGTAGACAACACTGTTACTGACAATGACCTTATGGTTACTTTGGACGTCCAGTCTCTGTTTACTAGTATACCCAATAATATAGGAATTGATTTTTTGAGGTTATTTCTTCTTAATAAAGGCTTTACTACCAATAAGGTCATTAAAATCACTATGTTAATGGAGCTAGTACTGGAGAATAATGTTTTTCTATATGACAATAAATATTATTTACAAACCATGGGGGTTGCTATGGGCACGTCATGTGCCAATTCATATGCTAATTTGGTATTAGCTTATTGGGAGTCCACATATATTTTGACACGAGTTGTATTCTGAGCATATTAAATATTACAAACGTTTTGTAGACGACCTTTTTCTTATCTGGAGTGGTGATTCAGCAACTTTAGATGATTTTTTAGTTTATATTAATAACACCACTACATTTTTGAGGTTGACGGGGGGAGAGATCATGTGATCAGATAAATTTTTTAGATGTTACCCTCAAGAAACAGAATGGAAGACTAGATACTGAAATATACAGGAAACCATGTAGGAGGAATGCCTTTTTACATCGGGATAGCATGCATCCACCTCATGTACACAAGAATATTATAAAGAATCAAGCCATATGATGTTCCCGTTTAGTAAGTGATTATTTGGTGTTTGAGGCAACATTAGCAGATTTACATAAGGATCTGAGTTCTAGAGGCTATCGAGAAGTAGATTTATCAGTTTTACAACAAGTGGAACGTAGGGGTACGGCTTTACCATACATTCAGAGGAATGGAGGGGGATGTACCAAACAAGAGAGGTCAGTTAATAACAATAAGAGGATGGTCATTACTTATACCAATAAGAATAGGAATATAACAGATGTTATTAAGAAGAATTGGGGCATTTTACAGATAGACGATAGACTCAGAGCATTAGTAGGTCCACACCCTAGCTTTTGTTATAGGAACACCAGGTCCCTGAAGAGTATGTTATGTTATGAGAGACGAGTACATGACAGCTTATTATCCACAAGTAAAGGCATATTCCCATGCCGGAATTGCAATCAATGTGCCTTTATATCGAGTAAGAGTATTTTTACACATCCAGATACGAATGTGGTCTATATGTTTGATCACTATGCAGATTGTAGAACACGTAATCTAGTGTATCTTGCTGTTTGTTGTAGATGTAATGGATTTTATGTAGGCAAGACCAAAAGGACTCTCAGGGAGAGAATTAGAGAACATTTATATGCCATCAATAGGGAGAATGAGACAAATGCCTTAGCTAAACACATTTTGTTACAAGGTACTACACACACTTTTGAGTTTTTCGCTTTAGAATTGATACATACCACCATGAGGCCAGGGAATACTAGTAATTTCACTGAGAAGGACGAAAGTAGGTGGATTATCAGATTGCAAGCTGATGTAGGACACGGTCTTAATGACTGGGTTAGTTTAAAACCCCATTCTACTTGACCGTGCCTTGAAACATTGATGTCCTTTTATTTTGTTTTAGTTTTAGCTTTGGATATGATGATTAGTAGAGTGTTTTAATGACTGTTTTCTCTCTTTTTTAATTATTCATGACAATGAAAGTGTTTTGCTCTTCTATTGGCTTATAAATTAATTATGGTAATGAATGTTTTTTTCATTGGTTGACAAAGTTAAGTGTTGTGTATTTAAATATTCTAAATGAACTGTTTTTATCTAAGTCTGATGAAGCGTCCTTTGTAGATGCGAAAGTGCTTACTGTTTTAAACAAATAAAGGAGTTTATTTTACTACATCTGAGACTGGTTGGCTTCGATTGTTGTGGAGTACCTGCACCTTCATATTTGATATTTTGAATGTTGAATAGTGTCAAGATAGGCTGTGTGCATGGCTTTGTCCTCATCTAAGGCTCAGGTTATGTTCTCGAAGAAGTTCACCAGGTTTAGCAGGCATGATCTGCCCTTGACAATACTAAGCTGGGATGGATCCGGGGTTTAGACGTCACCTATATCCTTATTTATGAGATCCATGATGATTTGTTTCATTGCCTTACAGATGAGGTTGGTTAAACTTATGGGTCTTTATTTAACCAGATCTGTTGCTGAGCCAACCTTGGGGGGTGGTATAACAGTCACTGTTTTCTGTTCAGTGGGGACAAAGGCAGTATTCAGTTTGTGGTTGAATAGAGTGCCTAATGGAGTAGCTAGCTCTTGTTTTAGAAGATTAAGAATGCAGCCTGGAATGCCATCTGGTCCCTTGAAGACTGTGTTCTTAGCCTTGGAGAGAGCATTGATGACTTGCTTGTTGGCAATGCAGGGAAGAGGAGATGATGAAGACATGGTTTGTGGTATGCTTGGGGGGATAGGGGGTAACATTTTCACCAAACCTGTCTGCTAGCAGGTTTGCAATTTCTGCAGGGTCAGTGTGTGTGTCATGACATCCACAATTAGTTTAGCACACATCTGAGCTTACCTTTTAGGTTATGGATGTTGCTGAAGAAAGTCTTATGGTTATCCTTGGCTATAGTTGCTAAATATTTCTCATAATTGCTCTTTGAAGATTTTACAAATTGGCTTATTTGCTTGTTTAGGCTGAGGAGGGTGCTCTTCCAGTTCTGGGATATCACTTTTTTATTTTTAGACAGCAGCTTCTTTCACTTATTGTATAAATTATTAATGGTAGACATCCACCAGGATGCTTTGTTTTTTTTCTTGAGGATCTTACTTTAATCCTATCCTGCACAGGTGTGTCTATACATTTGTGTGGATGTTTATACAGGGCATACCTTAGTATAGGCATCAATGCCATCTGTGAAAACTGGAGGTTGGAAGTTGATTATACTTTTCCTTAGGAGGGTATAAATAGCTTTGGTGAAGTTTTTTAGCCTGACTTCTCCTTTGGGGAGTTCTGGTGCTATTGCTCCTTCAAAAATGACTGATTTATGGTTGTATTTAACCAGTGCAGGCCCTACACTTGAGGTATTGCATCTGTCACTCATATTGGAAAGGACCAGGTCAAGAATATTGGAGAACCTTGTGGGGTGGTGCACTATTTGTTCTAGGGCATTTGAGTTTAAAAAGTGCAGGAACTTTTGTGCGAGTGAGTTTGGGCTCTTATAAATTTCCCAAATAATGGAAAGATAATTACAATCAACCATGACTACGGTGTTAGGTTGCACCTTAATTGTCCCAAGTAGGTCTAAATAAGTTGTATGGGCATCTTGGTTCATGGAAGGGGACCTGTAAATGACGATGATCTGAAGGGGCGTCCTTACCCATGATAATTTGGACTTGGATTAGCTCCATAGAGTTTTCTTGTCTAACCTGTCTGGAGGTGCACTTATCTTTAATGAAGATAGATACTCCACATCCTTTGGTTCTGACACCTTCAATTTGTGGTCTGAAAGTGTGAAAGGCATTGTAACCTTGCGAGGCCGGGGTGCTTTCTGAGGCCTTGAGCCAGGTTTCTATGACTGCACAGACGTCAACATCTTCCAGGAAGAGGAGTGCTTTCAGAGAGTGCAGTTTCCGATTTAAACTCCTTGCATTTAGCAGCATGACTCTTCATATCTTTGTGTTTGAAATTTTCACGTTGGGAATTTTGTTGCTGTGACCTTGCCTAAAAAAGGCACACAAACCACGAAAAGAACAGCACCAACTAAAATGAAAAACACAACCACTGTGAGTAAAGAAACACTGAATTTATGACTGTCACAGATTTAGTGCATTCTTCCGATCAGTGTCTGGACTTCTTCAGAAGTCTTATTCTGAAGAAGTCTAGACATTGAGTGGATCAAAGTGCTAAATCTGTGACAGTAATAAATTCAGTGTTCCTTTACCCACAGTGGTTGTGTTTTTCGTTTTGCCTAAAAAAGGCGTTATGGGGGTGGCAAATGACTTAGCCAGCAACCAAAAGCCTAGAGGTGCCAGGTGAAGACCATCTCTGGCAAGACATTCTAGGCTGACAGGAAATGAATCCCCTATGAATGACACCAGAAACTAAGTCAATTATTGAAGTCAATCATTTTCTCTTTATATTGTGGTATCATCCTAGGTGAGAGTAAAATTCTACTCAAAGCTAGGGACATTGCTGCCTGGGACATATATTCAGAGAGCTCAATCATGTCTCTCTTCATATAGTCCAGAGAGGAACATCTCAGGTCATTCACAACAACATGAACTATGACAGTCATAATGGTATTTGTTGTTGAGAGACTTGAGTGCATGTGGTGAATCCTTGTACCAGACAAGCAGCTGACCATAACCTTTTCCTTGTTCAACTTGGTGAGTGGGGTGTCTCTATGTCTCACTATAGAGCAACTTATAACTAAAACATTTGGAATAGTTGTGTATAGCCTTAAGGGCTTATTTGGTGAGACACAGGTGCTAGTGTTTTTATGTATATTGGGTGCTTTGAGTGTTGTGTTAGGTGTGGCATGTTTTTGGAGGTCTCTGGTGTTTAGATAGATTTCTGGAGAGTACCTCTGCATATGAAGGTTTATGTGTTGGGTGCATATTATGAATAGGAGTCATGGTGTGTGAGCTGACAACTTGTTTAGCATTACTATTCTGGGCATGAGAGAGAAGTGATTCCAGATCATTAGTGTAGGAGCATCACTCATAAATTGTGTTTGAGTGATTTAGGAGTAAGGGGTTGTCAGTGTATATGAGGCAGTTGATACACTGCCTCAAAAAACACATCTACCAGATTGACAGGAAAAGCACACAGAAACTTGCAGTCCATAATGTAAGGTTTGAACCTGGCATCTCAGCAGATAAGGAGAAAAAGATGGGGGTTCAGGCCGGGAGCTACTTTTAAATGACTAACTTATGGTGTGTGCAGTAGTAGGTCTATAAAAGAGGAGATCTATAGGGTTGGATGTTGATACATAAGAGGTAAAATCTCTGCTGGGTGGTTCACTGAACAGCTGAGAGCAATTCAAAAACTGGTCTGCTAGATAGCCATTTCTAAGGGAAATTGGCACTTTTGCCTTTAAAACCACCAAGAGTTACCCCCTTTGTATGGTGGTGTGTGATGGTGAGCAACGCACAAGCAAGAACAAAACAGCTAATACAAAGAAATCAATGAAAAAGCTCAAAATGAGCCCTGCACCAATGAAATACTTCAAACAGAGCCCTGAACAAGTACCCTTCAGTTAGATAGTCCAACTGTACATAGATAAGGGGGGGGGGGGCTTCTCCAAACAAATATGTCCAGATTTTTAGAGCACAATCTACAAACAGAACTGAATTCAGCCCATCTGTAACCAATATATACTATGACCAGCAGAAGTACAATGGAACAACAAAAAAAGCAGGATCTATTTTTTTAAATTAAATAAGCAACAGTGCAAAAAAAGTAGAATTTTTCTTGAATTAATAATAGTAACATAATAAAACAGCAGAAACAGATCTTTTGTTAAATTAAGTAAAAGCAGCAGTTGGTGTGAAATACAAAGTGCAACAAATGCAGCAGTGAAGCACCAGCAGACAGTACAGTTTTTTTTTAAACTGCTGAAGTACAGTCACAGTATATAAGGCAAGTGCAAAGAAAAAATACTTAGAGCCCTTTTGTGGGTTCCCAGCTCAGAAAGGCCAGGTAAACACCTACACCCACTAGATGAATAATCCCAGTCCTCCTAATGTAAAAGCAGAGTAAGAGAGTGTCTGGAGTGAAGTGCTACCAAAAACAAACTTAAAGATATGGATACAGCAGTGCACCTTAAACAGTTCATAAAAGTGTGATTATTCAATCAAAGTACTTTGCATTGTATAAATTATCCAAAAGCCACTCAATTGTACAGAATTTATAAAGGCACTAAAAACAGGATAAGATGACTAATAATCTCTCCAGCCAATAAAACTACATGCAGAAATCTCAAGTGTTTCCTCAACCTAGACAGATCAGGCTACCTCCCAGTGCACTAGAAGGAAAATCCACTGACCTTGATAAAAAAACAAGTGCTTGCCAGAGGGTAAATGTACACTACTTTATTCAACAGCTAGCTAGATATTGAATTCAGCTGAAGTAAATCAGTACAACAGACAATAAGAGGCAAATTGCACTTTTTCGATGTAAGTACAATGAAAGACAAATAAATAATTCAAATATAAAATTCAACACAGCAGCAGTATAGGAACTTAATCAGCTCTATTTACAGTTGGGGTAGGATGCTTAAAATCGCTAGGTTTAAAATGAAGACCAACAAACGAGAAGGTGGGTGGGTGGAAACCCTAGCTGGGAATCAGTAACAGTGCTATATGTTATGCAGGCTTGAAATTCCTAGACAAAGAAAAAAGCCCATCATTTCACTTGGTATTTAAGTATCACTCAGGAGACAATTCAAATTAGCCAATGAAAAAAACATGTAAAATATGAACCTAGATATTTTAAGTGTCTGCCTCTCACACAGAATAAAATAACCAGGGCAAGATTTCTTAAAACTGAAAACAAAATGGAGCAGGTAATACAGAATGCAGCTCAATCAGTCAAAGACAAAAAAATATAGGCTTACTTTCTCACCCAGCAGGATACACCAGCAGTGCTATACCTTATGCAGGCTTGAAATCCTTCAGACAAAGTCAAAGGCCCAGGATTTCAATTTGTATATAAATACCACTCAGGAGACAGTTCAAATTAACCAATGAAAAATATGTGAAAAATAACCCTAGATATTTTAAGTGTCTGTATACATCACAGTAAACACAATTTCTCCTGTATCAGAAAACCACTCCACGGGGGCATGGCCAAGATGCCTAGGAGATAACAGCACTCTTCTGTTACTCTGTCTGTAAAATTAGTTTCTGACAGGGTTTTTTTGTTTTAATCTAAAATATTTCGAAGATTTTTCTCTCAGTTAATCTTCTCAACACTGTGGATTATCTTTTCTGAGAAAAAAACTGTTTTAAGTGACTTTTATTAAGTTATTCCCTGTCAGAAATTCTACAGCCTGATACATAATAATTTCAGTAATGAGTCACTCAAATGCCTCTCTTCAGGGCAGTTCTATGAAAAAAGAACTTCAGTTAATTGTCACCAGTATTCAAGACCTTTCTATTAAGATGGACAACTTAGAAAAAATAACGTAGAACATGAAGAAAGAAAGTAAAAAGCAAATAGAGGACCTTAAAGAAATAATCACAAAACATTCTGAACAAATAACAGCCATAGAAGAAACTGTAAATGAAATAGATGGAAAACAAATGGAGAATGACAGCCAGATTGATTTCCTTCTAAAACAAAACAACGTATTATTGGAAAAGGTTGAGGACCCGGAAAGCAGGTCTCGAAGGAACAACATTAGAATATATGGAGTCCCGGAGAAAATGGAAGGAAATAATATGATTTTATTCTTAAATGAATGGCTGCCAAAGACACTAAATCTTCCTGAGTCTTTCTCTTTTGGGATCGAGAGAGCCCACAGGTTCCTATCAAACATAACATCTCCAAAAAAGTCAACCTCAGTGAGATCCATCATAGTGAAATTTCTATCAACACAGGACAAAGACTTAGTACCGAGAACAGCCTGGTCAGGTAATCCAATACAAATTGATGGAAAGAACATAAGATTTGATAATGACTACACAACCACAACAACGACAAAAAGGAAAATCAGTGTTCCTCTTATTAAAGCCTAAAGAAAGTGAATATAGAAGCTCAGATTTTGTTTCCAGCTAGAATTAAGATTATTCTTCCAGATGGACAGAAAATATTCAACAGCCTAGATGAAGCAACTAACTTTGTGAAGAAAAACAACTTATTAGACAAAATAGAAAAAATGGATCTTTCCTTACCAAGTCTAAAAAGACAAGCTATTAATGGTAAATTAGTAGGAGATGATAAATCTATCACAAAAACTCAAAGGGAAATAAATTAGAAACTCTTCAAATTTACTTTCTTAAAGGGACATAACTATTTACAAATTTCATGAGATAAAAAGCAAACCTTAAGGTAAAACTTCTCTTTATAATATATGATAATATATATATGCATATATATGTTTTATATCTATATATATATATATATATATATATATATATATATATATATATATATATATATATATATATACAGTTTTAAAATGATTATCTTAGAGGTTACTTTTGAGGGGTTCCAAAGGCTGGGCTACTGAAAAATTCTAACAACTGTTAAAGTGTTAGAGAGAAACTGTAAAGGATGCTCTCATTTATGTGACTATCATATGATAGGTTTGGAGCTCCTGTTTTTTCAGTAGCAATCTTTCTAATGATGTTATATAAATAGATTAGTGAGGCTCACTGATAGCTTTTTAGTTTTGCCCTTATGTTGAGGGAACATGATTTTCAAACAGAAATGGGTCTAGTGGAGGGCAAAAATTATGTCTGTATATGCCATGCCCTAGTTAGATGTGAATTCACGGAAACTGTTTACTCTCAGTATGCCCATTTCCTATATTTTTTTTTTTTTTTGAGAGAGAGTAGAGTATTGGTATACTGGTGGCATTCCTTCTATTCTTTGAAGCATAAAAGTCACATACTTAACTGTCCTCGAGGTTTGTATTGCCGCCACAAATGTTAAAAGCTTCACTAGAATATGATAGCAAACAAGAAACAAGTCAGATTACACCATGCAGTCCACACTCGAGTGTTTCAGCATCTGCAAATGAAGCTAACGACCTTTGAACTCCTGATGTGCACAGATGAAGCTCTGCAAAGGAAACATGAAGAAAATGGAAGCGCAAAGTCACAATGCCATGATACGAAGACTCTTCTTGACTTTGGAACATCAAATAAACTGTAAGCAAATATAAAAGTTTGCAATTCTATGCAACAAACAAAGCTTATGTCTATCTCTTGTTGCTAAAGTAGTTTAGGGTATAATACTGCATAAAATAATTACTAATGAGCCTTAGAGCTGTTCATATACACTATAGTAGACTGTTTTTTTAACAAGCAATAGCCTGCTTATTATAACAGTGATCAGGAAGGGGGAGGATAAATGATAAATGGAAGGGGAAAGAGAAATGGGAAAGACAAATGAAGTCTAGCAATAGATTAATGGATATGTGTTTGAGAGTTGTTTGTTTCTACCATAAAGATGATTAGATTGCCATTATACTCGGGCACAGATGATTCCTAGCTGTCTTTTCAGTATAGAAGTAAGATATTACAACTATACAAGTGAAATATCTATGCTTGCCAAGTGCTGGAACATGTCTAATAGCAAATTCTTCTAAAGAATTAACAAGCATTCACACTTGAGAATATAAGATGTCATGTTGTAAATACTATAAATGTAAAGTTGGATTGAAAATAATACAGACAGCTAAATATTGAAACAGCAGGTATATGTTTAGATTGGTGTTTTGGCTTTAACAAGGAATTTAATATTTGCCATTTAAAGTCATGAATCTTTAAGCTAATGTGTTCATGTGAGGCCCCCTCTCCCCAGTTCTTGTGACACTGGTAATGAATGAATATTATATTTTGTGTTCATAGCCAACTATTCATAATATTTTATATTTTAGTTTATGTAGTTAAAAGTCAAAATAGTTGTATTCTTAATTTTTAAGAGAGTCATACTAATGTTATGTTCTGTATATTTGTTAACCAAAGACAGACACAGTAGATAGAAGTGGATCAGTGACTGAAAGATGGGGGAAGGTAGTTTTGATGACTTGTGCATCAAACCAGGAATACTTTGTTCCATGTGTAGGATTGTATATAGTTTAAAATGTATGTTAATTTTGTTTAAGGTTAAATCTACGTCCATGACTGGATTCATGTTATATAATAATGTGCGTAAATATGTTTTCTTATAAATGTGTTTCACTAAACATTAATGGCCTAAATAATAACATAAAGAGAGGAAGAATATCCAGATATTTGAATACAAATAAAGTAGATATTGCTTTCTTACAAGAGACACATGTAATAGAGAAAGATTCGGATAGGATATCTTTTAATGGATACTCAATACTGGTGGAATCCCATTATCAGACTAAGAGAAGAGGCACCATGATTTTGTGGAAAAAAAACATTACCAGTACCTAAAATTATTGATTCATATTCTGATAGAAATGGAATGCTATGCCTAATAACTTTAGAGATAAATGGAAAATATATTACATTGGCTAACACATACTGGATACCTAGTATCGAAGCTGAAACAGCAAATAAATATTTAGAATTAATCTCAGTTAGAGCTAGAGGAGATATTATATGTGCAGGTGATTTCAATTGCATTCTTACTAAAGATGACACTACCAAAATTGGCAATTTTAAAATGACTGCTCCAGCAAAAAAAAAACACACCAAAAAAAAATGTGTTAATTTTCTAAATTTAAGAGATATATATTTGAAATAAAAGAACTAGAATCTCTTAAATACACACATTACTCATATAGGTTTAGTACTCAAACAACAATTGATAAGATCTTTGTTACTGATATCCTAATTTCCAAAGTGCAAGAAGTAATAATCAGTTCATGTCCATTGTCTGACCATAACGCTATCTTCTTTAAAATAAACATTATCCCTAAAGATTTGATTTATTGACAGAGAATACCAGCTTATATCACTAAAATAAAGGAATTCAGAGAATGGCTTTTAAAAGAAAGAAAACTATTTCTGGATATTAATGATAATAATGAAACATCTAAAGTCATACTTTGGGATACATTAAAATCTTACCTTTTTGGTAAATAAAAAGTTGGCATTTAAACAAAAGAAAGGAATGGGATAAGGAATTAATAAAAATACAATCTAAAATTGATGTATTAAAAGTAATTTAAATGCTAAAGATATAAGAGCAAATGAATTAAAACAACTAAATCTAGCATATACAGAAATCTTGAATCACTAGGTAGCAATAAGTCTAGAAAGAGTCAAGCTGCAATCACACTCAACTAACCTTAAAATATAAATAGTTAAAAACAAACACCGCTGAGCAAGACAATGGAGGATTGCAGTCTCATTTAAAACACAAGTAGCTCCAAAATCCAATAGCCAATGATGTAAATAATCCAAGTGCAGGCGATATACGTAAAAAACAGGTTTATTAATAAAAAAGGTGAGCGCTTTCGCATAAGCTTCTTCAGACCTATACAATTAAACTATCTATAAACATCAGTTTAAAAAGCCAAAATGGCGCCAAAATCCTGTCCATTATTTAAAGGCACATAGCTCATTAAAAATATCATATAAAAAATTCATATGTAAAATGCCTATACACCATTATAAAACAGAACGGCATTTCAAGACAAAACCATTCATATTCATATCCATTATTAGAATGGCTTTTAAAAGAAAGAAAACTATTTCTGGATATTAATGATAATAATGAAACATCTAAAGTCATACTTTGGGATACATTAAAATCTTACCTTTTTGGTAAATAAAAAGTTGGCATTTAAACAAAAGAAAGGAATGGGATAAGGAATTAATAAAAATACAATCTAAAATTGATGTATTAAAAGTAATTTAAATGCTAAAGATATAAGAGCAAATGAATTAAAACAACTAAATCTAGCATATACAGAAATCTTGAATCACTAGGTAGCAATAAGTCTAGAAAGAGTCAAGCTGCAATCACACTCAACTAACCTTAAAATATGTATAGACTAGCAGTCAAAGCAAAAAGATTAACAAGTTCCAACTATATTAAAGAAATTTTGGATAGTTCTAAAAACAAACCTAAAAAAGTGACAAACTTAAAAGATATATTAGAAACCTTTAGAATGCACCACAAAGCAGTAAATAAAGCCAACTTAATCACTTGTAGTGATGATCTAAAGGATAAGTTCCTGAAGGACAATATTAAAATAAATTAACAGCTGAACAAAATAATAAAATACTTAAATCAATATATTTAAAGGAACTTAAAGACAGGCTTAAAAATCTTAGATCTAATAAAGCTCCAGTTCTTGATGGGTTAACAGGGGAAACATGTAAGTTACTTCCAGATGATACCCTAAAGATATTAGGAGAAGCCCTTGAAGAATTTAGAAACAATCTTTCCCTCCTGGAAATATGCAATGATATCACCTATTTTGAAACAGGACAAAGATCCTATCTTAGTTACTTCTTATCATCCTATTTCACCACTGAATGTCGACTATAAATTTTTCACATCAATCATTGCAAATAGGTTAAACCAGATAATTCCTAAACTAATATCAGATGATCAAACATATTTTTTTTAAACAGGAAAGTTCAAGATAATACCATTAGACTTACATCCCTAATAGATTATGCAAATAAAAAAAAAATTGACAATTATTAGTCTTGACTTAGACAAAGCATTCAATTCTATAAATTGGGCTTACATATTTAAAGTATTAGAATTATATAATGTTTCCCCGGATTTTATAAAAATACTTAATAGACTGTATGAAAACTCTATTTCTTTTATTAAAATTGGAACTTTTTTATCAGGTCCACTACAAATCCTGAAAAGTACCAAGCAAGGCTGTCCACTATCTCCTTTACTGTTTGCTTTGTCGATAGATCCCTTAGCTAACTATATTAGATCTAATTCAAGTATAAGCAGTTTCAATATTAATTCGAACTATAGCTTCAAAATACAGCTTTTTGCAGATGATATTTTATTAACAATTGGAAATATAGATTCTTCAATAGATCATATCACAAAATCACTACATGACTTTGAAATAGTTTCAGATTTAAGCTTCAATCACAATAAAACTGAAACATTATTATTGAATAAAAAAATAAGCACTACTTTGGAAATATATAATCATTTCAACTGGGCAAATGATACACTGAAATATCTAGGAGTTTATATAAAAGTGAAATGGAAAGAAACTATACAAATAAGTTATAAAAACGTAATACATAGGATCAAAGAGCATTTATGTAAATGGAAGATAATGTTCTTTACCATGGAAGAAAGATTATCTTTGATTAAAATTATTATATTACCTAAAATCCTATTTCTTTTCCAAACCCTAATAGTGTCACCCTCTAAAAATGATTGAAACAACTTAACTCTTCATTAGTTAACTTCTTATGGTTCCCGCAGAAACCAAGAATTAGTTATGCATGGCATTACAAAAACTGGGATGAAGGTAGGATAGCGTTCCCAAATTTAGAACTTTATGCAGATTTAGCCATTCTCAATGTAATGAGTCAATGGTTAAAGTATAAATACACATCAAATTCAAACTGGAAAAACTTACATAAAACTATTCTTCTTTCCAATACTAAAGAACTAATAAATAATAATATCTTTACTGAAACTGAAAATATTTTTCTAATGTTAAAAAAAGGGTATCTGACCCTAATAAAATTGAGGGGACTATTCATTTTAACTGCATAGTAAATAATTAAAAAAAATGAGGGGACTATTCCTTTTGTTAACTACATAGTAAAGAATTTTAAAAGAATAATGAATAAGGACTTTATGATAGGAAATTCCTATAGCTTTTACTAAAGGATGTTTAGATTTATTCAATCTGAAAAAAAAAATAGAAGAGATGAAGAAAAATGGACTAGTATATTGGCATGAATTTCTAGGAGTTAATAGCATACAGGAAGCTAGTTTCCTCATAGCAAAATATAATATAAATCAAGATAATTGATTGAACATACAAACATTTAGAGAACACATTGTTAAAGAATTCAAATTATGTCAGATAACTAATACTACACTCAAGCCAAATATGGTATCTTTGTTTTGTGAAATAAACACATTGTGTTGCAATGATGGTCTTTCATTATCAACAATATATAAATGCTATAAGAGCTGATTTAAAATGTCCAGAAGATTCCTTAGGGAGATATGCAGAAAAAAATAAGTAAATCTCTTTTTTCGGATAGTGAGAAAACATTAATTCTTAAATCAATAAACAATACCACATCATCTCCCTCCTGGAAAATTTTCACATGGGAATTTATACATAAAAGCTTCTTCACCCCTCATAAAATAGCATTGATATCAGGAAATTATATTGCTATATGTTGGAGATGTGAAGAAACACTGTGTACAGACTGGATGCATATGTTCCTTGAATACAAAATGGTAGTTACATTTTGGCTGGAATTTAAAAACTTTATAAAAGAATTATGGACAGACAAATGTGAAATAGCTGACTCATTACTATTATTTAGAGCTCCAGTACCGGTGTATGTTCCAAGGACACGAGTGCAACTTCTCTGGACTTTACATGCAATAGAAGGAAAATTATCACTTTAAATTGGAAGAGTAAAAAAATCCTCTCATTCAGGGACTTTATATCACTGGCTAGAATTGTATGTAATAGAGAAAAGTTAACCGTAACTTTAAGAACTACAAGAAAAATGCATACACAATTTGCTTGGTTAAAACTTAAAAAATTGCTGGATAAAATGTAATTATAATAGCAAAAGTAATCTTGTCATGGACAATGTATATAGTTTCTGTTAGTTTTCAATGTTTAATAATTTCTTTTATTCGTGTTTATGAAAATCAATAAAAAATTTCTAAAAAAAAAAAAGAATTAAAACTACCCCATATTACTAAAAGCAGCATCAATACCACCATTATCAAGTTCTCTTAGCCCATTCAACCTATGTATCTCAGACTAACCTAAGCTCTTTTTCTGAACAACACAATATGTCTCACTTTCTAGCCCATACCAGTACTATTTTATTTACCAAAAAAGGTTCAAATTCATCTTTCCTGTCATTCCTATAGTAATTAATGAAGGCATTCATCCAAAGCCCGAACCATTAAGTGCCACCTTCTGGAACTCAAACCCTAGTATTAGACAGCAACAATAACAACAACCCCATTTTAAAGATATTCCACATAAATATCTGAGGCCTATGTAATAAACTGCCTCAGGTCTATGTCTAGGGCTATACTACACTCCACAGACATAGTAGTAATTACTGAAACTTGGCTTAAACTAGTTATATAAAATGAAGAAGTAACGTAATAAAATTATAAAATCATCAGAGCTGACAAATACTCAAGGAGAACTGGAGGTGCATATATGCTATACTCGACTGCCAATGACTCCTTTTAAAACTGAAATTCCCAATTATTATAATGCTGAACTGCCAGTCTTCCTCTACACAGTTAACTTATTTATTTATTTATTTACTTATGTATGTATGTATGTATGTATGTATGTATGTATGTATGTATTTATTTGTTTATTTAGCCTTTGTTGACCAGGTTAGTCCCACTAGACTAGTAGCCTCTTTTCAGGTGAAACCCAAGATTGTATTTACACTTCTAAGGACAATTTGGTCTGGGACAACTTCCCTATTTTTTATAGATGCTGTGCTATCTTTTACTGCCCAAGCTACTACCAACTCAAGCCGATGGAACCTTACTTTAACGTCTCATCTGAAATACAACGCACTCAAGAATGCAGCACCCCCACAGTGCTGCACTGCAGTGTCAGCAATTCAATCACCCCGAATGGGAATAGAACCTCTGTTTTTTTAGTCTTCCAACACCAAAGGTGAGTGTGCTACCTGTTGACCCACAATGAAAAAAAATGCGCACGCACACACACACACACACACACACACACACACACACACACACACACACACACACACACACACACACACATCTTGGGCCTCTGATCATATCCCTCAGGAATCCATTATACTAATGTCTGTAAAGGTGGACTTGAATAAAATCAAGCAAAAATCCTGTCATAAACCATTACATCAATTAACATTCACACAACTCATCTCCTACCTTGTTGGATATAATAAAGCCACAAATGGATTTTACATCATTGATTGGAAACTAACATCAGCTGCTTATAGAATAACTCAGGAACACTATCTGACTCACTCAGCAACCATTACCCCATATATGGCTTTCAGCAATACCCTACAACTCATAGAATCACCACTTATAACACAGTGAGGAATTTAACTAACTTCAGTATAGAAACTTTGACCATAGTTTGTTGTGGTTGACAAGGCTGTTTCTACATTCAATAATATCTTCCTCTCTATCATAAATTGCCAAGCTTCAACTTAATGGAAAAAAGTAAAGGTAACTCAATATCATGACTTATTCATACAACAAAGGAAATCCTACAACAGAAAGATAAAGCCTTTGGAAAATGTAGCCCAAAAACAAAACACCCAACAAATTATAAAATATAAGCACCTATTTATCTCATCTAAACCATTCATTAAAGCAGATAAAAAGAATTGCTGTTGTACACTACACTACACAAAACCCATTCTTTTAATCCAAAGTCTTTCTGATCGAACATAAATAAACTTCTGGAACCTGGTAAAAGTAACTCAACCCAATCATGTGCCTCATGATAAAGAGTCTACTAGTGCCTTTAAATTCAATAATCTCTTCATCATATCTGTTATCTCCCTTCTAAAGCCCAGCCATACAGCACTTTTTCTACAGCGCTCATATTCATAACAAAATAAAAGGCCTTTTCCTGTTAACCAGCATCAACTGACACAATAACAAGTAAAAAATGTACCAGAAACTAAAACCCACAGCATGCATAGCTGATTATTTGCCAGCAGAATTCCTGAAGAAGGCACCCCAAGCTACAGGGCTTCAGCTTTTATTTTCATCATCAGATCCATCACAGAATCATATGTCCCATCATTATGGAAACATTCATCTTTATTCAGCACAAAAGTGACAAATCAACTGAGTTATCTAATTAAAGACCTATTGCAATAGACCCACCTGTCTCTAAAGTGCTTGAAAAATATGTTCATTTTCAACGGTTGAAATTTTTAATCTCTATTCAACATTTTCATAGACCTAGCCAAAACTCCCTTCCCTACCTTGCAATCAGTTGTAATCTACCAAATCCCTTTCAAGGCTAACATCAGTTTATTCCTATAAAATGGACAATGTTATGGTTAACTGACAAATTCCAATGCTTAACCATAGAGGTCAAAAGTTTTGACTCTCTCCCCATCTTGGAGTTCTACAATATTCAGTTCTTGGACCAACATTATTTAATATTTTATTTGACTCCGTTCCTAGATCGAAGGCATGTTGGAGAAATAAGTATCCAGTTGATTGTATGATTTTGTTCATTGTACAAAATGAATCTGATAATGAGCATTTAAATCCCTAAATATGACAGATTGATGATTGGGCACACAACATAGGTATACATTTTAGTTATGATAAATGTAATATAATGTATTTTGGAAAAGTTGCAGTTCATTTGCATATGTGCCCACTAGAACATCCACTAAAAGAGGTAATCCAATATAAAGACCTGTAAATAACTATAACAGCCAATCTTTCCTTTAACACATGCTCAGCTGATAAATAATAAAGCTATACATCAAATGGTATACATATTTAAAAATCTTAGCACAAGAAATGAGATTTGTCATAGGTTTACTATTGGAATTTTGAATCTGCTTTAATCGACCGTTTAAAATGTTGAACCAAAATATTGAGTTCAAAATTCTGAAAGGTAAACCACAGCAAAAATGAATACATTAACCACCATGGTTTGATGTATTTGACATAGCAGGAGGTGACATCACTCACCTCCTGCTATGCACATTAATGTACCGTTGAACACTACAGTCAACGGTACATTAGTTATACTATTTTGCAGGGGGGTTATGCCCTCTGCACTCCCCACACCCTCCTGAACATTACATATATCAACTCCGTGATCACACTACAGTGAGAAGGTGGGCTAATTTCCTTTTCCTCACTAAACTGCAACCTCCCTGCGCAATGTCGAACCCAAATGATTGACCTACACTACCATCTTTGCTGTAGTGTAGTCAATCGATTTTGGTTCAACATTCTGACGACTTGAATACTGCAAGTCAACCACATGCCGGTCGACTGATGCAGTTTCCAAGTTTTGATAGTAAACCGTGTCTTATATTACTATATAAAATATATATTTTGCCAGTGTTAGAATACAATAATATTTTTGTATATTCAATGCAGGTCAGCTGAATTATCTTGAGAGAGTACAAAGAAAATTTGCCAAGAGGATTTTACTTCACAAAGATTATAGTTACAGTAATGGGTGCAAATATATCAATTTATATACTATTTATTATTATTGCACCCATGCTAACTTAATATTTACCTACAAAAGTCTTTCATGAATCTAGTTTACATGCTGTCTTGGACATAAAAACGTACAACTTGATTTATCGCAGAGACATCAGGCTATGAAGTTTAGATCCAAAGATGAATAAACCAGTAAATTCACAAAAACAAGTATGAAGTAGACAAGTAACTTCTTAAACCACAAACAAATAGATAAGATAAGATATTAGCACTTTTGTCTCGATTCCACAATTTACATTTACAATTAATTACCATTTGCATATATTCGAACCCGAACTTATCAAAAAGTTCAATGAATTCTTTACAGAAGTCGGACCCTGCAACTAACCCAGTAGGGTAGCGCTACATATGAAGGCCTTTTGGCACAGTTCTCTGTTGTATACATTCCTTAAAAAACATATTGTTCATTTGCAATTTCTTTATCTTGAGTAAACAGCGATCCAAATCGTTTAACAAGTCGTGCAGACTTGTATTATTGCTTTTACTGTTGTTAAATAAACAACCCTCATTTTTTAACCAGTCTGTTAGTGAAGTTATGTTTAAGATACTCGTATTAGTGTCATTAATAAGTCTATTATTGTCATTTACCTCAGGTTGTTTTCCTTCAACTCGTAGGGACGAACCAGTAGCACCAGATGTTTGCAAATGTCCTTCTGTTCTATTATGGAATGTGTTCGATGCTCCTACTGTACTGTGTTGGTTAGAAATATCAGGTAAAGCATTGACTTCAGTAGAAATCCCTGGAGTAGGTGAATGGTAATTTGAGATAATGCCGACTGCTCATACGGGATGGTTGGGAAGGGAACGCTCTGGCAAAACATATATTGGGGTTCCCACAACATGACTTTAAATTTATCATATTGGATTGTGTTGCAATTGGAGCTCGAGGGGGAGCATGGCCATACTATCTTGAAAAAATGGAACTCATATGGCAACTTAAATTGAACTCTATGTGTTGGCCAGGATTGAATGACAACTTGTCTATCAGTAGTTTGCTAAAATTAAAAGCTCTTAGCAGATATTAATAACAAACTGAATTATTAAGTATGGGTCTTTATAAAATTATTAGCTTAGTTATCAACCCCTATATTGGTACAACAATAATGAGTTGTAATAGTTCAGTTTTTAATTTAGTTAGCATAACATTCTTATGACAGGGTATTGTATTATACTATCTTATTTGTATACTGTTGCTTTAAATTATTCAGTTCCAACTGCTTCAGAACATGATGTCACTTTAATGTGCTTTCAAATGGTTTTACTTGCTTTTAAAATTTGTATCTGATGAAGTTTCTGTAAATTGTGGAATCGAGACGAAAGCGCTAATATCTCATCTTATCTAACTTGGACATTAATAAATTTGTGGTTTAAGAAGTTGCTTGCTGCTTCATGCTCGTTCTTGTGAATTTACGGGCTATGAAGTTTGATTTAGGTGTAGTGAGGGAACAATTATACTACTCTTATTTGTATCAAAGATTAATGATATGGAAGAAAAATTATCACTTCATATTAAGAACATAGAATCTTTTAAGAGACAACTGGATTCATGGGCTGGGGACAAAATGTTCAATCCAGAAATCTTGGAGTCAGCATTACTAGCCAGCCATGTGGCCTTCAACTCTGGTATACAACGTACAAACTTATGAACACAGCTTTCTTCTTAGCCACAGTACAGATACAGCTTTCCTCTCATTTTGAATGCCATTAACAACTAAAAAAATAAATTAAGGACATATAGTTTCAACTTTATTCCTAGACATATCAAAGGCATTTATATCAGTGCCCCATTCAAAATGCATTTAAACTCTGAACAATCTTACTATATACTCAAAGACATCCACATGATTCAGCAGTTACCTGACCAGAAGAACTTGGTATATAAAATGGCATGATGCATTTTTTCAATATACCTGTAAGTACTGGTGTCCCCTGGGTTCCAAACATGGCCATCATTTATTTAACATCTTTATCAATATTCTACACTTGGCAAGTGGATAATCACTTCTACTACTTCCTCACCCGCAGAACCCCAAAATATAACTCAGGGATCATAAAAACTCATGTTATTCACCCCAAGTCACTGACTGGTCTTACAGAAAGCTTCATTATCAATTCCTCACAAAATATGTAGATTGAAATAGTTAACAACCACTAAATTTCTTGGAGATGCTATTAATGAGCATCTAAAGTTAGATACTCATATCTATAATATCATAAAGAAAACTCATCTAAAGACAAACCATTCCTAAACCAAAAACCTATCTATCCACTGTTTCTGCATTCATGTTCCCAAATCTTCTTTACACATCCATAAGTCAAAGAAAATGTTGTCAAAGGGTCAGAGTCAAAGAAAACTTAACTACACAGCATTGTAGCTGAACGAAATTACAGTGTTTCATTCTCAATGCAGGAAACAGTTGCACATATAAACAGAGAAAAATTAATAAAATATCACATTAGAAATTTAATAAGTAACAAATTGTAAGTAAAGTAGGACAGCAGTGACCCACACCCATCCCAGAACAGGAGACAAGGAAGACAAGGAACAATATGAAGGTAATATTGTCAAAGTAAAACTGAAACAATAGCGGCATATCTATGATTAGACTGAATTATCGCACAGTTTGTATATTGCACTTTACAGTCCTTCAGTGTGTAGGTGGGCTACCTTAGTATTGCACTTGGTTATTGCACATCCATAAGTAAGCCACTTGATAGGCTAGTTATGTAACAGAAGTCATGGTTCATTTTTCCAAAGAGTTCAACAGTTTAATGGAGAGCGGAAAGAAACTGTTAGTCTGGTGGTCTTACAATGCAGGCTTCTGTATCTCCTGCCTGAGGAGAGGTGAGTGAACAGACCATTGGCAGGATGCATTGGATCACTGGAAATCATTTTGACCCTATCGTTGTACCGGTATTTGTGTAGATCTTCCAGAGGTGTAAGGGAGATGCCAATGATTCTTTCTGCTGACCTTACAACTCTCTTGAGAGCCTTCCAATTCTGATTGTTACAGCTCCCATGCCAGACTGTAATGCTGTTGGTCAGGACACTTTCAATGGTGCCCCTATAAAAGGTCTGAAGTATGGAGCTTGGCAATTTTGCCTTCCTAAATTTTGTTAGAAAGTGCAAGCATTGCTGAGCTTTTTTGACTCTGCTGGATACATGGACTGAGCAGGATAAGTTCTCCGTGATATGAACACCCAAGAACTTTGTACTCTTGACCCTTTCCGATGTCGTCCCTTTCATCACTAGAGGTTTGTGTGGTATTTGAGATCTTCTGAAATCAACAATCAACTCTTTTGTCTTGCTGACATTCAGTGCTAGACTGTTGTTGTCACACCAGACTAGTAGTTGATCAATCTCATTCCTGTAGGCATCCTCCTCTCCATCTTTGACCAGACCTATAACAGTGGTGTTGTCTGAGAATTTGATGATCCTATTCATCTCATGTCTGTCCATGCAGTCATATATCAACATAGTGAAAAGGAGAGGGCTTAAGACACTCCTGCGGTACTCTTGTATTCAGGATGATACTTCCAGAGCTGTTGTCTCCCACACACAACCTTTTGAGGCCTTTCAGTAAGCAGTCCAGAGATATGCAGGAGATGGCCAATGGCAGAGCAACAGTGCAGGTAATTTACTACTGAAAAAAATTAGCAGTGCATACTTTAGCTACTTTCAATGGGAGGGAGGCACCCACAAAGGGACTTGACTACAGGTAGTTCCAGGCATGGTAGATCTGTGGGCTTTGCAGATGAGGAGTGTTGGTAATGGGCCTGTAAAAAAAAGAGAAGAGAGATGAGTGGGGCAAGGGAGATATGGTACCAGAAATTAAGTGTAGTTGTAAAAGCTAGAAGGGTAGTACTGTGTAAGACAGGGGGGAGCAGTATGTAAGGAACTGGAAGGTGTTAGACAAGTGAATGCAAGTGGGAGCTACTTGAGACAGTGAGTTTAAGGTAAGAGTGAGGTATGAAAGGGCTTCTACAAAGTATGGGTGCAGGGATGCAGGTTGGTTTGTAAGGGTGGAACAGATAGGTGTATGTATGCAGAGGAGCTTAGGTACAGCAGTGGATGGTAAAAAACAGAGTGAACAGCAAGATTAAAGCAGCAATTCAGTACATATTAGAGGCAGTCATGTAACAGCAAAATAGAATAATCAGTACATATTAGAGGCAAACATGTAACGGCCAACAGATATAGTACATGCAGGACTATCACTATCAACAGTCCTATAAGCACTAGTCACACAGTATCCTATAAAACATTTGAAAGTGGATTTAGGACAAACAGCAGAAAGTAGTCATCAAAAACATGTGCATTCCAGGTTATAAGCCTTAATTGCTATGGAACACAGCAAATATTTAGATGAAATCAGGTAATTACATAACAAGACATTCAATAACAGAGAGCTAATGCAGACAAGAAGGTCTCAGGGGCTCCTGTTCAGGTCTGAGCTAAGACCGGGTATTACATATTAATAAAAACACATACAACAGCAAGTGAAATGCAGTCAGTAAGGTCTGAAGGGCATAATGAGTATTATACAAGCAGAAAGCATCTTAAGCACTAAATGAATTTCACAGTGGCCGACCTTTCAAGCCTATGTACTGAAACAGCAGCTTAGTAGATGCATTATTGACAAATAGTTTTACGGTTTAATAATGGCAAACCTAATTGTACAATACGCTCACCTAGATGTCCTCAGCAAATTACTTAGTACTTTTCAAGCAGAATGCAGCCTAAGTGCAATGTTTCAACAGTTGCCGACTTCTTAAACTTCTGCGTTGCAACAGCAACCTAGCAGACACATTATTTTAAAAAGAGATTATAAATTTAAAAAACAAATGTACAAGAATATTTCACTCTCCTAGATGGCCACAGCACACTATGGGACCGCTTGCAGGTTATGAAGAGAGAAGAGAGTAAAGATGGCATAAGGGAATCACAGGAAAGGTTTAAAACAAAGGTGTAAGCATATTTTGCTCACCTAGATGACCACAGCACACTACGGGACCGCTTGAGGGTTACGGGGAGAGAAAAGAGTAAAGATGGCATAAGGGAATTGTGGGAAATGTTTAAAATTGTTTTCTAGCTGGTGTGCTGGTTTTCAGAATGGATTTATAAGCTGGAACCAGCATGATGGCTAGGTGGTCAGAGCTCCCTAGATGTGGATAAGGTTTTGCTTTATATGCACCTTTGATGTTAGTGTAGACCTTATCCAGTATATTTACCCCCCTTGGGCCAAAGTTTACATGCTGGTGGTAGTGGGGTAATACAGTTTTTAGGTTAGCCTGATTGAAGTCTCCAGCATTTACTATCACATGCTCTGGATTTCTGTTTTGCAGGTCACTTATATACTGATATAAGGTGGACAGAGCGTTACTGATATTTGCATCAGGTGGGATGTAGACTGCTGTGATGCATATTCCATTGAATGCTCTTGGCAGGTAGAGGGGCCTGCATTTTAGTGTCAGAATTTCAATGTTTTTTGAGCAGAAGGTGGTGGTCATTGCACAGTTGCTGCACCAGTTATTAACATATATATATATAGATATATATATATATATATATATATATATATATAGATATATATATATATATATATATATATATATATCTATATATATATATATATATATATATATATATATATATATATATATATATATACACACATATACATACACACACACACACACACACACACACACACACACACACACACACACACACACACACACTCGCACACACACTCGCACACACACTCCCCCTCCTCTGCACTTACCACATAGTGACTGAATTCTGTCTGCTCTGAATATGCACTGATATTTTGGTTTAACCACATTTCAGTAAATACAAATAAATTGCTGTTTCTCACCTTGTTTTGTGATGAGAGTTCCAGTCTTAAGTGATCCATCTTATTTTCAAGTGAGCATATACTGGCTAGTAGTATGGAGGTCAGTGCAGGGCTATGAGAGTTTACCTTCAATCTAACTGAAATTCCTGCTCTGGTGCCTCTTTTCCTCAATATGGTACATCTTTTCCTTTTTTGTGACTACCAGTTGCCATAAACGTCGATGGTACTCCCTCCAGACCATTGCACTTTAAAAATTAGTATTTAGTCTGCACAGAAAAATTTGCAGAATGCACATGAGGATGCTCTTTACTCCTCATATGTTGCTATACTCTATAACTCCCTCCCAAATATATTAAGACAAACTGGCAGTTAGTTCCCAACAATTCAAAAAAAGAAAAACTTAAAGCTCATATATTGACAAATAAAAAACTTCTCTCTGTAACCCTCCCAGTATTTGACCCATTCACATCAAAAGCGACTGTCCAGCGAGATGTAAAATGTTTTTTTCCTGTGTTACCTTATTGTACAATTTCTAACAAGTATTGAACTGCATGTTATGAATTTTAAGATGTATTTCCATGTTTGTATTTAGTACTTCATTATATAAGTGAATGTACTTTTTTCTATTATGTAACATAAATGAGACGCTTTTCACCTTGGGTCTCAATTGAAGGGGGTCTTGCATGACCTGGCCAGACTATCCCAGTAAATAAATACAAATAATTAAATAAATTTTAACACACATGCAGTATCTTGCTGCTAGCTGTTATAGGTCAATCTCCAATGCTCTTAAAGGCTATTATGTAATACAGGGATGCACCTAAATGAAGCATGAAGAATTTCTAAATAAACATACCACTAGGGACACATTTTTGCTGTAACTGCACATTGGAATATTTATAACCAAAGCATGAAACAATACTCTGACAAAAGTCAGGGTTTTTCAAATATAAGCTCTCCAATGCATTGTCTCAAAGTTAGAGATTTTTTTCACTTATCTTTTTTCTCTGTTGAAGAAACCAGTTAGCTGCACAAACTAAACACGTTTTAAACTCGTCATTTCCCATTTGGGATATCCCTATGTAGCAAGCAATACTGCCTTAAACATCTCAAAACCCCTCCCCAAAAAAGAAATTCAGAATTTTTCAAAGCCTTATAGAAATCACTTCACTTAACTCATAGTCTTAAAATTAAAAAAGAACATGACTTAACAAAGAATTAACTTTCTAGCCATGTTATCACTAGGAAACAGCTAACCACATATGCTTAGTGATCTCATGTCTCCAAAACTAAAAAAATAACACAACTCTTGATTTTGTTTATTTGCATAATAGAAATAACTGGTAGGGTTGGAATTTAGAATCTGAAGCTACTCCTGCCTGGCCTGAGTGCCTGATCCCATATGGCACACTACTGACATCAAACTTGGCTGTTCAGGAGTAAATCTTCCCATAACCCCAACCTCTCCCAGGTAGTATCTGTAAAATAGACTTTCTAACAGATGAAGGTTTATAATATTTTCTTGTATCTCTGAAATAGTTAATGAAGTATGCTTCTAAGCTAATTAGATCCTCATTTTGGTCTCTTTGAACCCCAAGATGCAGATTGCTATGCTCAGGAAAACAGCTGTAATGATAAGTTAATGAATTTATTTTATATGTATCTGTTTAATTTTGATAACCAGACACTTCGAATGAAACACAATTGCCCTTGATGCAGTGAGAAATCAGACAAAGAACTCAAGTGACAGAACACATAGTGACAAGCACTGAATAGACATTCTTAAAATAATAACTTGCAGACTAGTCATCTGCAGAATTACAGAACAGTTCCTCAGGCCAATTTGCTTATTTATATTTGTGAATGGGAATGTTTTTTCTTTGTTTATTATTTGAGCAATATTCTTAAAGGATAAAGTAAAGCTCTAGTATATAACCTTTGATCTCCTCGGTGGTCATAAGTTGATCAATTTAAGTATGCAATCATCTGAGGACATGGATGATGGACTCATAAGTCCTTGTCCAAAGGCTGACTCCTTGGTTGTGCTTCCAGAAACTGACCTTCCTAGCAACTTCAACTTCTTTTTCACTAACTGAATAGCTCTGAACCTAATGTAAAGATATTTAAACATGTGGGTTAATGTTTTATATTTTTAGACTACCTCATAAAGTTAAAATTGTTGATTTTTAAATACTATTTCTGAATATTATAACTGCAGGACTAATATTAAATGTATTATTTATGGTATTTGTTCATATTTGGTGCAGTTTATACAAAATGTGTACATGATTTGGTTAGAATTAAGCAGTCAGGCATAGCTGTCAACTCTTCCTGATTGCGCAGAATGTCCTTGATTTAGCCTCTTATTTTTGTTCTGACCTTTATAAAATTGTTGATTTTGCTAAATCAATGAGAACTGATGTTAGCAGAGAATCTCAGACATTAGATTTTCAGACTTTTTATGTTATTCATTCATTATTTTATGCATTCATTTATTCATTTCAGTTTATTAACCAGAAAAAGTCAAATGAGCTGTGTCCCCTTTCAGTGGTAGCTTGAGGAAATATTCCATGAATAAGTATTGTAATAATAACATAGTAAAGTGACAGAACATTCAGTACTGGGTAATATATCACAGAATAAGTATTGTAATGATAACATAGTAAGGTGACAGAACATTCAGTACAGTATAATACGTCACAGAAGAAGCAAATTTCACAGCAATAAATAAATAAATAAATAAATAAATAAATAAATAAATAAGCATTCCAATATGTAATTATCTTTACATTCCCTACAATGATGGCACATTATACATACAGTAATGCTGAGTTTCTATGTTTGCAAAGAAAATGAGATGACAGCATTAGGAAAAGAAAAAGTGAATACAAAAACAGATATGAGATGATATGGAGCAAATTAGGAAAGATGAAACAAGGATATTAGCAGGAAATATAGCATAAATGTAGAAGACAGGCAGGTAAGAAATACAAATCTGAAATATGATGATAAACTTTCAGTATCTATAAAAAATGTTTGAGCTGTCAAAAGAGTTGTTTGATTGAAACAGACTAGCTCTGATTCAGCTATTTGGAGACATAAGTATTTTTTGTCCATGCCAAGTACGTGTGGTAAATGCTTTGTAACTGGATGATTCTGTTTGAAATTTGTTTGGGATTTTATATCAACATTTAGCTACTTTGATGGAATACAGTGCAGCACCAAAATGATTAGCTGATTTCATCATAAGTAACTGATTTGGGGTGAGGGATCAAAGCATGCTAGGAAGGGTATATGGGAAGCCGACATTGTTGAAATACGTCTTAACTTCAACCTCAGAATGGGCTTTAACATTGATCGAGATAGGGGAGAGATTTGTACTTCAACAATGTCAAGTTTGACATTGTCGCTGTTCGGCCGCTGGACTTCATCTAAATTGGATTCAACGGAATCCACTTCAATGTTGTCATTTGGAATACTGGTTTTGGAAGATTTATTATTATTGGAGGACCATATAGTAATTATGTGAGCAATTGAGTTTGTGCTGCAGAGATTAATAACAGGTCATTAAATGAAGGCTTTGTTTGGAATTCCCACTTTTTTGCTTACTCTATCTATAACTTTGTTAATGTGATAGCTGAATTTTAAGTTGCGGTCTATTATTACACTTAACATTTTTGTATGTGTCACTTTTCTATATATGCACTGTTTAGATATTTTATAATGATTTTATTACAACCTTTACTGCTTATATTAGCATTACACAGTAGTATTTTATAATAGGATTTATTTTAAGTCATACAACAGTTTTTTCAGGAGAATTGAATGATTGCTGGGTGGTTAATTGTAATATATGAATTGTAGCTGCAGAAGAAATCAATGTGGTATGATATACATAATTAATGCTGTGTTTCTTGTTAATTTGCACAGGTAATGAGCACATATGTTGAAAAGAAGTTGGTCTTAGAATGAACTTTGATGTACTCTGACTTTTGTAAAGAAACTGTTGAGTAAGCATTGTGCCATTTTATAGATTGTAAGCAGGTGTTAGGTAGTTTTCAAACCATCTGATGGTTTATCTACTCAGGCTGTAATTAGACAGCTTACTGACTAGTATGCTTTGTGATACAGTGCTGAATGCTTTTCATAACCCCCTTGATTTTTCTTTCTGTTTACTTCATTCAGAAATGATACCAGTGTTGTTTCAGTGCTATGATTAGGGCATGCATTTTAGGGTACAAAGTCAATCATGCAATCAGATTTACAGGCAGATGTGGGGAAATATCTGTACTTACTTGCAACCTCATTGCCTCTCACCATGACAAAAATATGAAACTAACTGGTGTCCTAGTTACACACAATAAAAGTACAACACTATAGCTAACTACAGTTCTTCATCTATAAACCTTTCAGTGCACATAGACTACATTAACCAGTTACAAAAATTAACAGTTAAACCAACTGCCTTGCTTATGTGTGACTCCAACTATCCACACTTAAACTGGAAAGCATTTATTACCAGCAACAAGCATGCCTAGAGATTTCTGGACTTTGTAAATACCAATAGACTTGAGAAAAGTGCTGCGCTGCCCACCAGAGGTATTTATTTTCTTGATATTTTCCTCACAAACATTTCTTCCAGTTGTAACACCCCACCCATTACCATCCTCTGTAGCTAAATTTTACCATCTTGCTGTGATCCTCTCTATGAAAACCTGCTTCATGACCCCCTAATAACTCCTCTACATTCATAGTTTACTCCAAAAGCAATTATTTACTATTTTCTGATCAGATTTTACTGATAGTCACAAATGGTGTAGCTCCCCAGCAAACTTTATAACTGAGGCTGCTGCCTACCACTCTGAATTGTATTCCCCCTTGGACAGGTGCACTGAGGCATCTATACCAATCCAGCATGTGCATAATTGCAAGTTTAGAACTAAACCTGTCTGGTGGAACAACCACATCAACACACTCCATAAGAAAAAGAAAGTGCTCCTGGACATCACTAAAAGATGTCCACTTTATCCTTATAAAAGGGAGTGGAAAATGGTAAAATCTCTCAAAGTTTCCAAGAAATATGAAGCCAATTATGAACCAAGGATTGCATCTAATTCAAAAGTCAAACATGAGGTCTTTTTCAGCTATATTAGGAAACCTAGAAGTAACCTTTGCTTATGTACTAAACTTATTTCCACTTTTACTTCCTTCTCTGACCCCAAGGACCCATCTACATTTTAGGGCAAATTCTATTTCAACTTCACTGTACCCACAGTCCTCTCTGTCACCTCCATTCACAATCAGCCCCCCCCCCCCATATCAGTTTGGACTAAGTCCTTCTGGCACTTTCCCAAATCAAGAAATATACTTTCATGTATCCGGATGATAGCTCTGAATGTCAGCTGAGAAGAATAAAGTCCCACCTAACATTTTGTAAAAGGCAGAACATGCTTATTCGCCCTGCCTGAATTCTTTGAAAGGATTACTGATGCAATGGAAAAGGGGAATATAGACCATACTGCTTATATAGAACTTCCCCAGGCCATTAACATTATCTTCCATGTTGGGAGTATTCACCATCTCTCTCTCAACTCAACATTAACCAATACATAGTTCTCTGGATTGGTAATTTGCAGTTTGACAGAATCCATACTGTTAAAGTCAGGGGTATTTGCTCTAGACAAGAAAATGTCACTAGTGGTATTCCCATAAGGATTTGTCCCAGGTTCCCTCATCTTTGGTGTGCAGTTCTGTGACATAAACGTTGATATCAAGAAATTATGGTTAACAATATTTGCTGAAAATTGCAAACTGAGGTGATTATCAAATCTTATTTTGATACTCAAATTCTGTAGCAAGGGTTGGCCTAAAATATGCTTGGTATATTAATCATGGGCTTACGCTCAACATCATGTACAGCAGTATAGTTTCCTTTGGTAAATCTAGCATGACTAATGCTTGCCATTTAGATAGCATTCCAGTTAAATGTGACAAAGTCATCAATGACTTTGGTAAGTATGTTGATAACAGATTGTACCTTCATCATCATATCTCTGTGATGGTTAGAAAATCATCCTTGCTTGCACAATGTATCCTTAATGATATCTTCTCAATCACCAAATAAGTTGGAGACTCATTTTATTCATCCTTTATTAGGCTCACCTTTGAAAATAATATACATTCTATGTGCCTTACTAAACACCTAAACTAACATGAAAGACCTCAATGTTTCAGCACTATTCTTTTATGTACGAATTTGATCCTGGATATGGTTGCATGAGTCTACATAGCAAGACATCTGTGTTTGGTAAGCAATGTTGTAACATGGTAGAGTATTTTACTTTGTTATGTAATAGCAACTCCTTTTAAGTGGTTGTACATCATATAGAGGAGGATGACAATGATAATTATTGGTGAATATGTGCAGGGGTATTGCAAACTTTTGGTTGCATGCTGTATGTCAATGGCAGCATAAGCTAGTTTGCTTAACCAATGTTTTCTGTTGACATGGTAGTTTGTTAAGAATGTCAAGATGCAGAGGTAGCAAGTAGTATTATTTTGAGGTGACAGTAATCATGCTGTGTTTTGTAATTTGTAGTTCTTACGCAAATGCATTCTGATGAAAAAACTATTGATCTATTAACTTTCTAAGTGAATTACAGTCATATTTAAAAACTGCCCCTGATTTCTGGGCTTTTGTCCCCTCATAACTTTTGTCTTTGTCCCTAATTCGTAAGCAAAGAAGATGAGATTTACGTCAGTCCATGGCATGTAACTATTGTAAATCATAGCATCTAACATTTATATATGCAGCATAGTCTCATGGGATTACTATTTATTGTAGTGTGGCATCATAAGCTTATTACTTTTTACAAAATTAATTAAAACACTCTTCGTGTGCTAACAATTTTCATTTAGGCAACAATGCACACAGTGCATTGAGATGTTTCTTTAAAATAGCTTTTACCTTAAAGTGAAACTGGTTACTGAACCCACATAATTATCACAAACACTATAAAGCTGGTCCCTCCCTTTCATATCTTTATGTTCCATTTTCTTTCATCAATTTGCATGGATAATCAGGCAGTCAGAAGTTGATAGCATTTAATCAATGCTTAGTAAAATATATTTTAAAATGGATAACATCAGTGAAATAGGTAGTTATCACAAATATGACAAAGCTGTCTTTTTTCTCTGCTTTCTAGTTTCCTTTTTATTGAAGCAGTTACATAGACAATCAGGCAGTCAGACGTTGATGGCATTTAATCAAATTATTCATGATTTAAATACCTATTATAATGTTTTTTAAAATAGATAACAACAGTAAAACATGCAGTTATCAGGAATATAACAAAGCTGTTCTTTTTCTGTATGTTCTAGTTTCCTTTTCATAGATGCATTTGCATGGGCAAGCAGGCAGTCATACGTTGATAGCATTTAGGTTCATAGGTAAGTACTAGGCTAGCTGACCTTGCAAGCCATTTTAAAGCTAGTCAGTGTCCGTTTTTGTGCTCGAATTAACCTACCCCATTTGGTTAAAGACTGGCTTTACCCATTTTGGTTGATAATTACACATTACTTGCAATGAGAGTAACTGGGATCATACCATAGATAATTTGAGAGGACTGTGCATAGGAGAAAACATTTAAGGGCTGCCTCTGTCCTTTAGTAACACAGGGGTCAGTCCTGGAGTAAATTTCTGTTTCCAATCCATAGATTCAGGTTATGCTTGAATATGGACAGGGATGGACAGGGATGAACTTTGTTTTATGTTGATGGGGAGTCTGTTCCACAACAGTGGTATTCTCTGTGAGATATACCTGTCCCTCCAAACCATTCTGTTGATGTTACTAAAGAGGTTTAGATCCCTCATCCAAGTATTTCTGATGACATTTGACTTGCTGGTGTGTAATAAATCCAACAGTATTGGGTCAAAGGATGCCTTGTTTGCTAGACACAAGTAAACTCTTAGCAGTCTGTTGAATACCATGAAAGATAAGTTGTTTAGGCCTTATATGCTTTTAGTAAGGTATCTCTGTGTGTGTTCCAGTTGTTGTGGGAGTCTGAACAGATACATGCAAAAGGGGGAATTATATTCAGTGATTGGCCTAATGAAGGCTGAGTAAAGGGGAACAATGGCATCTCTAGAGCTAGACACAATCGCTTTGTTTCTAATATGTTCAATATATAAGGACTTTGTTATAACAATGGACACATGTTGGTTAAAAGTTAGGTCACTGTCCACATACGTTTCCAAATCCCAAACAACTGTATGAATTCTTAGGGTTGTATTTAATCAGCATACTCATAATTGTAATGCCTATTTACAGCAACTTCAAAATAGATGACACCATTTAGAATAGTCATCATAAACACAACAAAGATATTTATTTATGTCTTTCTGTTCTTTTATCTTAGAACCATTTGAATGGACAATGAAGAAGTTAGCAGTTAATGGCATTTTGTCAGCAAACTTATCATGAAAATTGTACCAGACTTCATGATTTGCATGTCACCTTTGTACTTATTTGATAAATCTATATCCCTCAGCTCTGTTTTTTTACAACTTGGAGAAATCGTGATGATATCTGACAGCTTTTCAAGGTAGAAGTAAAAAGTAAAGGCATGTTGGAAATGTGAATTAATAGTAACTACAGTGCTTGAAGACAAATTAGCAAGGAATGACCATTTTAAAAGAATAATATCTAAATGTGATTTCACTGCCTTAAAGGAAGCATGTTGCTTTTTTTTTTTTTTTTTTTTTTTTTTTACAGAGAGATTCACCACCACATTCTGAAAGTATATATATTAAGTCAAGAAATGCACAGCAATGGGAAAGAGAGAACCTCTCTAAAACAGAGCACAGTGGTCTCAAGTAATCACCATTTTCGTTTTAACATGAATGAGTAAGTGATCTCCAAGGAGCCTCAGTGTGAGGAAACAAAGGATAGCTGGAATTTATTCACTTAAATCATTCAGCCAATACAATCTATGCAAATAGCCATGGTACTGTGTACACTAAACAAGTTATTCCCTTAAGGTCACCAGCAACTCACTTTAACAAAACACTACTATTCTATATAATGGAGTAGGAAGACAACAAGAGTATCAACAAATAAACTAATTAGTAACAAACCTGAATGTCAGTTTTCTTTCTTGGATGTCTGTGTGTGTACCTTCTATCAGCACAGTTTAGAAGTGCTCTGTACTAGAAAACCCAGCATGCATACCAAGCTGGAAATGGACTAAACTTGAAGAATACCATGATCTTCGTAGCCTTTTCAGGTGAATAACTGTGAGTGATAGTAAAACAGTTCTGGTCGAAACCAACCATTGCTGAATGAAACCTTCACTAGCTAAGGTATGTATTATTCAAACAGTTTTCCAATTACGAATAAAAGAAGGAATGCCAGTTGTTTAGTTAACTGTTTATATTTGTATATATACAAGTATTTGGGTTACTCTATTTGCATCTTTCTTGTGTTTTTATATATATATATATATATATATATATATATATATATATATATATATATATATATATATATATATATATATATATATATATATATATGCATATATATATATATATATATATATATATATATATATATATATATATACATACACACTGCAAGAAAACCCAGGCAAGCTAGAATTAGGGGTTGGCTTTACTGGACTGAATGTAACCATAAAGACTTAAAAAGTAAAAAAAGTTTGGTTTGTATATATACATATATATATATATATATATATATATATATATATATATATATATATGTGTGTGTATACACATATATCTATATATCTATATATATATATATATATATATATATATATATGGGTCTACTTTAATTTACCGAAAATGCAGTTGACCGACACGCGGAAGAGGGAGACGAAATGACCGACAGGTAAGTTTACCGACAAGGTGATGTGCCGAAATCGAGTTGACCGACACGCGGAAGAGGGTGACGAAATGACCGACAGGTAAGTTTACCAGAAAGGTGATGTGCCGATAGCGGATAGAGCGAGTAGGGTAACGTGTGAGCGCGTCTCGGTAAGTGTGCGATTGTGACGGAGTTAGGAGCGGTAAGGTAAGTGTGCATTGTTGTGGGATTTTGGGTTAGGGTGTGGGATAGGCGAGTGTGTGGTAGTGTCGGAGGTAGGGAGGTAGGGTTCGGGAAAGGTAAGTGTGTGATAGTGACGGAGTTTAGTTTAGGGTGGGTTAAGTGAGTTAGGGTTAGGGTGCAGGTAGGGTGAGTGTGCGATAGTGTCGGACCTTAGGGTTAGGGGTGGGTTAAGTGAGTTAGGGTTAGGGTGCAGGTAGGGTGAGTGTGCGATAGTGTTGGACCTTAGGGTTAGGGGTGGGTTAAGTGAGTTAGGGTTAGGGTGCAGGTAGGGTAAGTGTGCGGTAGTGTCGGACCTTAGGGTTAGGGGTGGGTAAGTGAGTTAGGGTTAGGGTACAGGTAGGGTGAGTGTGCGGTAGTGTCGGACCTTAGGGTTAGGGTTTGGGTTAGGGCTAGTGGCTATGTGATGTAGTGTAATGTGTTGTTTACGTTTAGTGTGTCGGTGTAATGGTGTTCGGTGTTTTGCGTTGTCAGTTTTGTGTGTTGTTGGTTATCTGGTGTCGGTGGTTTGTGTGTCGGCGAACTGGCGTGTCGGTGTTCTAAAGTAGACCCATATATATATATATATATATATATATATATATATATATATATATATACATATATACACTTTATATATATATATATATATATGTAGAGAGAGAGAGAGAGATGTCATTGTCTCATCAAACAGTGAACACTCAAAAGAGCAAACCTAAAAAGACTGATCATTTTAGACTGAATCACACAATATAAAAACAATCCCCCAAATTCAACAAATTCCATGCAAGAATAAAGCTGTTCTTGCACAGAATGGTTTGTGTCTGTATAGCACTGTAGAGTGCCTTACATATTTATGAAGGTATGCTGCTGTACTCCCTATATGGACACGAATCATGAATGAGTGCAGGGGGCATGTCCAAGTGGTGCGCGGACACTAAACATGCCCCCTGCACTCAGAAAGTGCCATACGGAACTTTCTAAGCCGAACTGGCATAATATTAAAGATTTACTCTAATATTATGCCAGTATTTCGGTGTCTGCAGACACTGAAATGAAATAATGATCATTTCAGTGTCCGCAGATACTGAAATAAACATCGCCATAAAGAAAGCAATGCAGAGGGTGTCTGACAGGTTCTGTGACACACACCCTGCATTACTAAAGTGCCATATGACACCTCTGCAACCTGCTAAAGCAGGAAATGTGTGCAAATGCACAAATAACGGGGGATAAATCCCTGAAAAGGCTAAAGAATGCATATTGCCCGCTAAACATAGAAAGTTGATAGAAAACAGGTCATGCTTTAACATGAATTACTGAAGGGTAGAAGTCTGAAAGCAAATGTATGCCAATATTTCCTTATAGCAGTGCATGTTGACAAAGGCACAAATAATGGGGGAATAAATAATAAATTAGGGGCACGTCTGAGAAATTGCCCTCATACACTTAGAAGGTTGATAGAAAACACGGATATGCCTAAGCAGGAGTCCCTGAAGGATAGAAGCCTGAAAACCAAATGAATGCCATTATTTCATGATTGCAGTCCTCAGTCAGTTGTCAAAACACCAAAAGACTCACTTATGTAACATAATGTAATAATAACATTTTTTTTTTTCTAGTCTAAGGAATGTTTAAGCGTAGCTAAGCGGGTGTGCACGTTATGATCCTCCACTTAGCATAGTTTAAGCATCCCCTGGGAGATAAATTCAAATATACAGGTTAAATTTCCTAGCCAAGATCGTGAAGTGATTACATGCAGGCATTCACGGTTCGAGTGCCAAGACAAGCAACTTATGTTTCTATGGGAAAGTAGTGTTAAAATTATTTTTGTAAACTTAAATTATGTAGCAACTGTTTTTTGTCAACCAGGGCAGTGTAGCAGGTCCAAAGGTGAGATGTAAGTCTAGAAAAGATGTGAAACCCCCATATAAACTCAAGTACCCCATACAGTATAGTCACACAAGAATATAATTTAATGAAAGCACATAGAGGGATGTCATGGAAGGTAAACGTAAAATTATACTATGTCAGAAATGATGAATTAATCCCACAATCCTAATACTCTATAAAATGAAATCTGAGCAATGCTAAGTAGTGTCCAGCTATGCTAAGCTGGCATAAGCATTGCTTAAATGTAAATGCTAAGCAATAAGTAGCCCAGCTAAGTAGATTTGTGCATTGGTAAGCAGTACTCAAAATCTAACCCTTTAAGCACTGCCAACCTAAGCAGGTTTGCTCATCACTTAGCTTAGCTCAGTATATTCAAAATGGTCCAATGATAGCAAAGGGAGGAATTTGGCTGTATTTAAAGCTTGTAGGTGGGAATACAGCCATAACCAGTTGTAGCTCATCCTTGTAGGTACTATGGCTGGTGTAGGAGAGGGTTTGCACTTTCGGGTGCAATGCTGGGGCATTCAGGAGTCCAGGGTCATGGCTGGACTCCTAGTGAAAGACCATGAAGAGAGACTGCTGCAGGGTCAGTACCAAGGCTCCCAATAAAAAGCAGACACCTGGGACTGTCTCGCACGTGATTTCACCAGTGCTACTGGTATCCCTCTAACTGGTGAGCCGGTCCAGCACCATTTTGCTAACCTCAAGAATAGGAAGAGGAAGCTCTTGGACCAGTGGACCCAAGGTGCATGGGCACAGAATGTCCCAGAAGTGTGTAAGTATCAGTATTAATAAGTGTTCACCAAAGTCCAGCCTGCGTATGTGATTGATAGGTATGCATAAATGTTTCTTAATCTCCTGTAGATCTACCGATGAGAGGGCTGCAAACATAGATGCCCATGCCAACAGGTTGTTAAGGCTTCACCTGGAGGCTGGTGAGTACAAATCTAGCTTGCAGACTTCAGGGCAAATAAATAGAAAGGAGAAGAATGTCAACTGCCAGTAGGTTAAAATGTGTGCTGTGTGTAATGAATAAATGAGATGCTAGCAGAGTAATACTGATGTGCAAGATATCTATCAATAAAAGTGTCAGCAACCTTCAATAAAACTAAAAATCCCAGACTGTTGTGTTTACTTTGGTACGTGGTGGTATGAATTTAAATGTGTACAGGTTATGCATAGCAACTATGACTCTGACAGCATGAATTAATTGAGGCTCATCCAACAAAGAATGTAGAGCTGTAAAACAGGAGATCAACTATATGAAATGTTCCATGCACCAAGATCTGATCCCTGAATAGTAATGTGTAAACTAGTATACTGTATCCCCTACAGCAGTGCTTAGTGTTAACCATTGCTTTCCAGATCGTAATATGTCAAAGTATTAATACACAGTACAAGAACGATCTGCTATGCATGAATGTCAGAATTACAAGGTCAGATTGTCCGACCAAGAGATTATTAGGTAGAAAACAATCAAGCAAACAAACAACAGTTTCTTAATAGTTCCTTGTGTTGAAACACAACCTTGTTGTACCTTTTTGTACAAACAGGCACGGTTCAAATCCCAGGACTGGTAGAAAGCTGTATGCATAATTTCACCCAAGAATATGCGAATATGTGTATAAGCAGTCAGGTAGTGTTAACAGAAATTTCCTCCACAGGTCTGCCAGGTAAAGAAATGTTCCTATTAGCTGTAAGAAGGCTGTACTAGTACACTGTGTACAAGATTTCCACTGTCCAACCCCAAGGCCGCAAATGACAGCAAGACAGATGCATACAGCAAGCAGTTTCTTCCGATAAATGTCCCTCAAGTGTCACGCTGTCATGGCTAGTGGTCACTACTGCCAATACCCAGGGTGACAGATAGAAATCCAGGTGGAGTATGGCAGTAGCACACACACACAGCATAGTGCAGGGCATCCCATCCATGTCACATATGTAACCTTGAATATGTATAGAAACAGTCAGGTAGTGTTAACAGATATTCCCTCCACAGATCTGCCAGGTAAAGAAATGTATGTATTAGCTTTAAGAAGGCTTTAGTAATACACTGTGTACAAACATTCCAATGCCCAACCCCAGGCCATAGTTAGATGTAAAGTGAGGTCATACCTGGAGAGTAATGAGTAGAGAAATGATAAGTACAGTTGTGAACAACTGAAGCCTATCCAGTTCTTAACTGACATTGCTCTCTCTCCCCCACCCTATCTGGACCAATAATTCATTCACATAATTAACGGGTATGTTTTTCTCCAAAACTACTGTTGGGATATTTGCCCTATTGTTCTACAAATATTGACTCATTTGATTATTAATGTTCCCCATTCAAATACTATCATTGGTGGCCTGTTGTTATCAATGTAACCTGTGTGCCGTTATGATGCTTACTGTTGTTCCATTTATGCATGTGTTCTGTTTGCTATGCAGCTGTTTTAAATCTGTTGTCTTGGGTTAATTTGAACACCCATACATGCTGTTAAAACTAATTTTGAAATGTTTTGTTCGTGACTAACCAACATATTTTATAAAACCTCAACACCATAGCACATCTGGGAAGGCAGATCCCGGCAGATCCACCTGTCCTGCCTCATCTGGCCATGTCACCGGGCCCCAGCATATCTGGGACCCAACCCATGACTTCTTTGTCCACTGGTCCTGCACCACCTTTGGGTGGAACCACCTCAGGAGATGGGGCCCGTCCCCCGCCCTGGGAGCAGGTGTGGACAGGAAACCATCACCTGTAGCCAGGTCCAGGGTTTAGTGTGTAAAGCCATCCAAAAGGAGTTTGGTGGACAGCTGTGCCAGCTTGACGGCTGCCGGGAGCATCTTGCGGGTCAGCTGACTCCTCCTGTCCAGCCCCCAGCACAGCCACCTTTGGGGCCATGAAGGTGCAGTGGTGACTGCCCATGGGTGGGGACCTCAGTCCCACTGTATCCATTTGGGGGCTCATGGGTGTCTGATTCCCAACCCCCCTCCCCTTCCAAGGTGTTTACCCCCCTCATGTCATATATCACCCCTGTCTGCTGTCTTGTCTGTCTTGTCTGTCTTCCTACTCAACTTACCTCCCCAAATATACCTACTATTCTTCCCCAACATCCCACTCTCACCTTACAAAAAAAAAGGGCATCTGTTCCCAAAAAAAAATTACATCCCATACATAGCTTTCTATTTTGCATGTGTCCACTGAACACGTAATCTTGTCCAATTGGCTTGCCAACACATTACTGATGTCCTCACCACTCTCTCAGGGGTTTGGGTGTCCAAATTCAACTCCAAATTCTGTAGAAATTCACAGCTGTTGCGGTAAAAGAAAAAGACAACTATGGACCTTCCCTACACCTGTCCTGCACATCCCTAGCTACCTTTCATACTATACTTCCCTCTGCATGCCCCTTTTTTCACCACTTTCCTATCACCCCTTTTTCTTTTCTTTTAAAGAAATTAGTGCAAGGGTAAGTGGGAATAAGTGACCTTAAGTGAAGCTAAAATGGATTAACCGTAGCTTGGCATCACTTACTGTCTCCCAAACCCACGCAACCCCACTTAAAAGTGCCTTAATCACTCTGCATCCATCAGACCTTGTTCTGCCCAGAAACAAAATAGTCAACCCTGCCAAGTATTGAACCCAGGATGCTGTGCTTTACAATCACAGCAACATACCAGTACACCATCTGAACTGTGAGAGTCTACAATGCTGTAACAAGCATATCATGCATTCTGGTTATTAAACATTATGGAAAAAAATCGTCAGTTCCAAGTCTCAAACCCGTGACCCTATAGTCAGAGTAATATACCACTACAGCATCTGGGCTGCAGGAATTGATGTTGCTTTTTCAAACATATCATGCAATAGAGGCATACAACATTAGGGAGAAAGTTCTGTGGAATCATTCATATGTTGTATATAGACATATACACATACATCTAAATATATATATATATATATATATATATATATATATATATATATATATATATATATATATGGGTCTACTTCATGAGACTGACAGACCATTTGATTGACATTCATTTGGTAGACAGCTCATTTGGTCGACAACCAGTATTCAAGGCACTGAACAGGGATCTGATCCCCTCCCTAATGTTGTGCGACCCTGGAGTTGATATATATAGTTAGGGGGGTGTGGGAGGCATTTAAAACATGAAAATACAACAAAAACTACACATTTTAAATGAAAATAGTGTGCCTCCCACACCCCCCTAACTATATATATCAACTCCAGGGTCACACAACATTGGGGAGGGGGGCAAATCCCAGGTTTTTGCCTTGAATACTGGTTGTTGACCAAATGAGCTGTCAACGAAATGCATGTCGATCAAATGGTCTGTCGATCTTATGAAGTAGACCCATATATATATATATATATATATATATATATATATATATATATATTGAAACATAGGTATGAAACAGTACAAGGACAAAATTATTGACTTCAACAATTGGCTAAGCTTCTGGTGTCATTCTAAGGGGCTCCAGTATTTGTCTGTCTGGGATGACATGATCGACAGACCACGATGCTTTGCCAGAGATGGCCTGCACCTGCCGCTTTTAGGATTCCGGATACTGGCTAAGGCTCTTGCCACCCCTATATTGCCTTTTTTAGGCAAGGTTCAAATGACAAATTCACCACTGTAACAGGTACAAGCAAGAAAAATATGAGGGTAATGCTACTCAATGCTAGAAGTCTAAACCTCAAAATGCACTCACTCGAGGCACTCCTTAAAATGGAGAACATTGACAACTGTGCAGTGACAGAGACCTGGTTCAAAGCTCCAGAGAGCACCCCTGCATTACCAGGCTACAATTCATACCAAACCTTTTGGCCACCTAACCCAGAACGAAGCACTAAAGGCGGAGGTGTGTCCATATTCATTAAGGATATCCACACCTCCAGGCTAGTTGCACAGCATAATGCATCCGAGATTATCCAAGTGCAACTAACTCTGGGCAAGACCACATTCCAATTTGTAGCTTGATACAGATCCCCCACCATGCCCCAGCATTCCCACTCCTCATTTCTTGATACACTGGAAAGTATTAGGGTACAACCCAACTACCCCATCATTAACTGGGAAAACTACTCATGTACCAACTCTTTTGCTCAAAGTTTTCTAGAATTCATAAATTCCAACGCCTTGGATCAACTTATTCACACCCCCACCAGGGGCAGCAATATCCTAGACCTGGTCATTACCAACATGGGAAACTGGTGTTCCACACCAGAGGTCAATTCCTTGTTGGTCAGATCCGACTACAAGCTAATCAGCCTATACATTCACATCCCAACCCCACATCCAATTTGGGAAACCATCGTAAAAAACTGCTCCAAAGCCAACTTCACTCTTCTTAAGACAGAAGTGGCAAACTTCATGACACCCATGCAGGCGGACAATAGAGGTATGACTGCTGAATCCTACACAAATGCACTTTATAAGCACTTACACGAGTGCATGGATCATGCTATCCCCAATAGAACCAAGATGTTATCTTCCAAAAAAGGAAGCCAATTTGGCGGTCCTCTGCCATAAACAAACTCTACAACAGAGGAAAGAAACTGTTGCAAAAAAGAGTAAAAACCAATGACTGGAGGAAATCCCTGATCAACCTCAGTAAGAAGCTGAGATCCCTCATAAAATCCTCCAAAGCTAGTTATGAAAACAAAATTGCCACTGACTCTAAAGACAACCACAAAGCATTCTATAGCTATGTCAAGAATCTCAATGGGAACACTCAGATTTGTTCTGAGTTACAGCACAATGGCACTAAATATACAGAACCAACTGATATTGCCAACATCCTAGCAGATAGGTTCAGTGCTAACTTTACCCACCTCTCACCCCACTAGAGGGACCCATCTATACACCGGAAGAATGCAAAGTTCCTATAATCACCACTGCACAGGTAAAAAACACACTCTCCAAAGCCAAGAACACAGCATCCATGGGACCTGACAATATCCCAGGCTGTGTTCTACATGAACTACAGAATGAACTGGCACCCTACCTAAGTACCATGTTCAATCATAGCCTCACCTCAGGCTTTGTACCCACTGAATGGCGCACAGCAATGGTTATCCCACTCCACAAAGGGGGAGCCATGATGGACCTTGGGAACTACTGCCCCAGTAGCCTGACGAGCCTGGTCTGCAAGGCCATGGAACGTATCATCATGGAATTCATAAACAAAGACATTGGTAATCTCCAAACTCTGGACCCTACCCAGTTTGGATTTGTAAAAGGCAGATCATGTCTCCTAAACCTGACTGACTTCTTTGAAGCAGTCACCAAAGCCATAGATGAGTGTAAAATGGTTCACACAGCTTATCTAGATCTTGCCAAGGCTTTCAACACCATACCCCACTCTGGAATTATAGATAAGCTCACTAAACTAGGTATAAATCCCTATGTCACAAGATGGGATGCCAACTGGCTCACAGACAGAACCCACACTGTGAAAGTAGCGGATTCCAAATCCGACTTCAGACCAGTGACAAGTGGAGTACCACAGGGTTCAGTCCTGGGTCCTCTCCTGTTTGGTATCTACTTCTCTGAAGTGCAGGCTAACACAGAAGGCCTTTGGCTAGCAAAGTTTGCAGATGACTGCAAACTAGGAGCCATAATCAAAACTCCTAACGATGTGGACAAACTACAAAAGGGCCTCACTGAGACAGATACCTGGTGTCAAAGCCATGGCCTGAAGCTCAATGCCAAAAAGTGTATTGTCATCTCCTTTGGTAAAAACTCTGTACCCATGAACTACCACATAGCTGGTAGTCTACTTAATGCCGAAAATGTGATAAGAGACCTTGGGACACAGGTGGACAGTAGTCTCTCCTTTGATAATCACATTGCCACAGTGGTCAGGAAATCCTTCTATGTGGCTCATCTCATCACAAAAGGATTCTCATCCAGAAAAAAAGAGGTCATTGTTCCCCTCTACGCATCACTCATTAGACCCATTATAGAGTACAAAGCCCATTTTGGTATGTACCTCACAAGACATCTACAACAACTGGAAAGACCACAGAAATACCTCACAAAGAGGATTACTGGCCTCAAACAGATGCCCTACGCAGACTGTCTCAAAAAAACTACAGCTTTCCTCCATCGCATATCGCCTACTCAGGGGCGATCTCTGCCTAACATGCAAAGCTATGTCAAACCCAGAGCTGTTGAACATGCCGCACTTAATGAAATCTCAATCCCTCTGAGCTACACGCTCTAGGGACCTAAACCTTGTCACCACAATAAACAGAACATGCTGGAGGGATAGATTCCTGTCCCAGAGACTTCCCATACTCTGGAACAGACTACCTATCTATGTTAAACAGAGCTCCTCATTAGCACTCTTCAAGAAAAATCTTGATGATTGGATGGGAAATGGGAAATTCACCCCAGGGATCACTTCTGTGGCTCTGCTCGACAGGGCACAGGAAAATAATTTTCTTGCGTGGCAAAAGCCAGGGTACATTTTTTGGCTAGGCTTATAGGGCCAATAGCCTAGTACCTACCTATGAACCTATGAACCTATGAACATATGAAGATATAGTAGATAAGTAGATACATAATATAGATATATGTATATAAATATAAAAAGGAAGGGGGAAAAAAAAAATATATATATATATATATATATATATATATATATATATATATACATATGTATATAACATGCAGTGCAGTCAGACCTCAGAACCATCCCTCTCAACCTCTTAGTGCAAGAAACCTGTACAAAGGCTGTAAAATGGAGGGGAGGGATAGGCCATATAGGGATATATTTCAAGTATTGCTGTTAGAAATGAATACATTTGCTACATCAACAGGGTGCATTTTAGCAGACAATTACTGAAGGATATGAGGATGGAAACTGAAATGTTATGTCATTATTTACTGACATAAATCATTCCAGACAAATACAAATAAAGTGTGGAACAGAACAAATGTATGGGCCAAACATGTGGATATTCTGTGAAAATCCTGGCAGTGGAGAGGTATGCTCAGAATCCCTTAGTGCAATGAATCTGGACCAAGCCTGACAAAGTGGGGGGACAAAGGCATGAAAATAAGGACATATCCAAAATACTTAACTAGATAAGCTGAGAAAGTTGATGTAGCAACACTGTATGTCCTAGCATATATTGACTGAAATATATGTTAGAACATACAGTGTCCTGACATGTATTGACTGAAATATCACAAGTCTGGGTCTCAATTTCTTCTCATTAGTTAGTGATCTCAGTCTTCACATCATCCCACTGATGTGTCAGGAGTATACAACAGTCATGGGGAGCAGACCAATGATATTAGCCAGACAACTGGACATCCTATGAATGTGTGGACGTAACACAAAATTAGGGAAACTACACTCAGCTACCAGGCAACATCCAAACTACAATCAGACTGACATAACCCTACCCAAATCCAGCTCTGGGGCTGTACACATGCATTTGCAAATATAACAGGCACTACAAGGATGTAACACTAATGGAAAAAAGACACTGTTGTGAAAGTGCATACCTACAACCAATTGCACCACAGTCACAGCAACATACCAGTAATCAAACTGAACACTGCAGTATAATGACTGTGTGAGCAACAATATCCTGTTTGCCACTCACACATTACCTCTTCAGATACTGCCCCAAGTCCCAGTGTGGTGGGAATCATGAGTTTTTATGGGACATGTCACTGTCTGCCTGTACAAACATATACAGGTGATAAGGAACCAGAACCCGGAGCAGCATGCACAGTCAGATAGAAAGGGGCCATGACACTCACATGTACCCCCCTCCCTACACAGCCAAATAACATGTACACACTATACTGCTATTCAATCCTGACAGTCTGTTAACAATGGCCAGGCATACACAGACTTCTCAAATGTACAGTTTCCCACAGAATGTACACAGGACCCATATCTTTGGCCTCTTCCTTGTTACATGTATGTGGTTCTATGACATCACTGGGATGGTAGCAGGAATGAAGGCAATAAATAATTATACTACATACCTCTGAACCTCTTAGTGCATGACATCTGGACAAATCCTGACAAAATTAGGGGACAGAGGCCCTAAAACAGGGATATATTGGACATATTGCTTTTATAAATCTAGACAGTTTCCCGTGTTATGGGGTTTGTTGTCACATATCTTTTCTGAGGAATATGAAGTCAGTAACACCAATGGATGTTAGCATTTACTGACTGCATTCCCCAGAGTATCCTACTGATTAGCCAAGGACAATAACTGTCTGGAGAACAGACCAAACATATGAGCCACACATCTGGACAGTGTCTAGGCCTCTGGGCAGTGTAGATGTATGACCACAGTGATGTAACAGAATAGAAATCCCATGATAGCTGCAAAAAATGTCACTCAGCACATTATGAAGCACAGTAAGACCAAAATGACACTCCCTCTCATCAGCTCTGGGCAATTACCCATGTATATTCATATATAGCATGCACTACAGGGATGGAACTGTAGTGAAAAGCAGATAGTGGCGCAAACATGTCCACCCAACAACATTTGCATCACAGTCACAGCAGCATACCAGTATCCAAAATGAACTCCGGAGTAGAACGAATGTCTGAACAAACATATCCTGATTGCCAGTCACACACTACACTGACATATACTGGCCAAAATCACAGTGTACTGGGAATCCTGAGGTGTTAAAGGACATTTCACATTCTGCCCCTACAAGCATACAGACCTGATAGACTGCCAGCAGCAGTAGCAGCATGCATAGTCAGACAGTTAAAGGACGTATGGCACTCACATCTGCTACTCTCCCTACCTAGCCCAACAAACATCTACACACAGCACTGCTACACAATCTGGGCAGTCTGTTCACAATGGCCACACATACATAACTGTCATATGTACAGATTTCCACAGAATTTCCAGGGTGTGGAACCATAATCCTGGCCACTGCCACATACCACGGCCAGGAGTTTGCTAGGTCACTGGGATGAAAAGTGGAGTGCAGTCAGTAATTAATGATATACCATACCTCTGCACCTTGTAGTACAGGACATCTGGACAACTCATGATGTACCTGGGGGACAGGGGACCAGGAAGAGGGACATATCACACATAATGGTGTTACAAACTGAAACAGTAGCTGGTGTTACACGCGTTGTTGTAACATAACATCCCTGAAGGATATGATGTCTGGAACATCAATGGATGTCAACAGTTAGTGACTACAATCCTCACATTATCCTACCGACCCCACAAAAACAGACGTTGTTAGAGGAACCGACCGAACATAACAGGCAAACCTCTGGCCACACTGTGGACAACATACCAGCTGAGAGGTATGTCAGAGGCATATCACTGTCAGATATCAAGTCACTCAGTAAATGCATGTCCAGACAAACCCTGTCAATCTAGCAACCCTCCATGTGTATAACAGCACTAATGACATACAATATGTACCCAATTTTGGAGCTTTGTCCCTCATGTTGTTGGGCTGTCTCCACATGTCCTGTCCTATGAGGTATTCCCACCTATTGTCTGTGAAGCTGCAGCCCCCACATCTCTGTAATGTCCCCTGCACAGGCAAGAAAAAAGGACAAGGCCCACATGAAGGACATCCCATATGTTGGAACTAGCAGCAGTGTCCAGGCCCACAACACAATACTATGTGGGCACCTACATAGCTGTATAGCTTCACCAATAACTGACAGGACAACATCAACCACCTCAAGGTAGGCTGAACACCTGTGGTGGACAGCAGCAATACACAACTACCATCATTAGTAGAAATAATCGCATGACGGGCCAAGAAGGAACAAGTGCCTCACTGGCAGCCATGTCACCTTGTTCTGCACAAGCAAATAAGGTCACTGGTGATGTATACTAAGGCTGTCTTTGAGTGCAAACTGGATACATCCACCAAGGTCAATTACTAGGCCCTCCAGACATGTGTCTGCAATTTCAGATGCAGCACAGATATATGCTCTGTAGTGGTGGTCAATAATGCCACATACACATATGCCATGGATATAGGCAACTGGCTGCAGACAGGTGAAGTGTAAACCTCACACCCCCATCCCCCATAGGTACACATGTGCATGTACAGCACGTGCCCCCCCCATGATCAAGCAGTAGGTCTGTAATGCCCTCTCAAAGGCAACACATAGAGGTCTCCATAGGCCTGATACCATTCCTGGCTGCATCCTACATGAACACAGACATGGTCTCTTAGATCCATTCTGCAGTGTAGTCAACCACAGCCTGAGCACTGGTGTCATCCCATCTGCACAGAGGAAAGACAGAAAGTTGATAGAAAAGAGGTTATGCATTAGCATGAATGTTCTGAAGGATACAAGTCTGAAACTGGAATGTATGCCATTATGTCATGACAGCAGTCCTCAATGACATGGCCAAAAACCTCAATATCTCCATTTAATATAATAATACAATATTAATATACAATAGGAGATACATAGACATATACAGCTCAAATCCCCAAACCAAGGTAGTGTAGTGGTCAGAGTCCCAGCTTTGTATGCAGGTGTACATGGTTTGAGTACTCCAACAGGCAATCCAATTTTACATGGGAAAGCAGTGTTAAAAGTGCTATTTTCATATTAAAATATGTGGTCAGTTATTTTTGTCACCCAGGTAGTGTAGCTGGTGTAAAATGGAAGTGTGAGTGCATATAACATGTGAAAACACCCATGTATGCACATGTCCCATACAGTATAGTTACACCCCTTGCTACTGTAATGAAAGCACATTTAATATTTTATAAGAAATATATAAAAATGATATATAAAAATATATAATATAATATTATAATGATATAACATTATAATAATAATATAATATAATATTATTATCATTATAATATAATAAATACAGAAATATATATAAAAGATATTTTATAAGAATGAACTGTGAGCTATGGTTAGCAATGCTCACCTATGCTTAGCAAGTTTAAGCATTGCTCAAATGTGAATGCTAAATAGCAGGTAGCTCAGCTAAGTGGATCTGAGCACTGGTACACGTTGTTAAGTGAAGCCAACACAGATTAAGCATCTGTCCATTTAACCATGTGTTGACATCACTTAATATCACGCAAACCCACTTCCAACTGCTTTAATCACTCTGTTTCCATCAGCCACTGTTTTGTTTAGCAACAAATAATTAGTCCCTCCAACTCTCAAACCCCAGGTCCTGTACACCATAGTCAGAACAATGTACCACTACACCATTTGAGTTGCAAGGATTGCTGATGCTTGTTCAAATATATTTATTTATTTATTTATTTTATTTATTTATTTTTTTTATTTTACATTTGTTTATCGGGAAAATCTGGACTGGAATAAGGTCCATTTACAGCAGAGGTCTGGGGAGAAAAGCTCCATAACATAACAGTACAAATACAACAAATGACAAAATAATTTCTGCATAGAGGCATATATACAATCAGAGCTCCATGTCTTTATATGACAACACATAATCCACGAATGACAGAAAATTTCTATACAGTGGCATGTATACTATCAAGGAGATTTTTCATACCTTAGTTTGATTTGAGCACGCTTGGTATATAGATAGCAAAACTTTGAATTCTGTATAGGTAGTACAAAGCATAAATATGAAGGAGTGGAATCTGGAAAATAATGCTATTCGGGAAATATGTCATAATGTGAGAAATAGTTTGTAGGATAATAGTTCCTGATAGGGAGTATATGAGTAGTACAGAATAGCTGAGGTAAGCAGTGAGGAGATGAGGTGTTGCAAGTTAGGAGGAGAGCAGAAAAGATTTTATGTGGTACAGGGACAGAGCTATGATTGCAAGAAGTTTGACTTTAGTGATGTCTTGAAAAGTGAGATGGATGGTGAAGAGATACTTTGGGGTAGGTTATTCCATTCCGTAGCAATGGTGTGGGAGAACAGACATTTCCCTGCAGTGTTATTGGCTTTGGTTATGCAGAGTAGAGTTTTGTTGGATGAGCGTAGAGGGCGATTTGCAGAATATTGATTTAGAAGTTAGTTTAGGGCTGGGGTTTTATGAGGGTTCCTTATTATGTTGAAGGTGAGGACTGATTGGTGATAGCTAATTAGCTGAGGGATTCGAACCACTGTAGTTGCTTCAGGGCAAGACAGTGATGACTTCTAAAAGTGGAGTTGTTAGCAGATTTTGCAATTTTATTGTAACATGACTCTAGCTTGTTTAAGTCTGTTTTCCTGAGATGAATTAGGACTGGTGATGCATACATTAGGGTAGACAAGAGGTGGGTTTGGGCTAAGGAAATTCTTGCTTGGTCTGATAGGAACTGTTTGTGTCTGTATAGGGTTCCTAGTTTCTTATGTAACTTTAAGATAGTTTGTGAGATATTGACATTAAAGTTTAGACTGTTATCAATTTCAACCCCGAGCAGCTTACTGTGAGGGGAGGGGGAGATTGTGGTCCCATTTTTAAAGGTGATAATGAAGATAGGAGGTGTGAATTTGGATTTATTGGGGGGAAATTAGTAATTTGGTCTTGTTGGGGTTTAGAATGAGTTGGATATTGGTAATCCATTGCTCCACTGAGCAGAAGGATTCCTAGGTAAGCTTTTGAAGAGTGGTTATGGATGGGGCTGAGCAGATTAGGTTGGAGTCATCTGCATGCAGGGTGGAAGTATGTAGTTTGTTAGTGAAAATGGTGAATAGTAGAGGACCCAATATTGATCCTTGTGGGATTTCTATAGTAGTTGGTAATAGAGGAGATAGTGTACTTTGCCATTTAACTGATTGTTTTCTGTCAGAGAGATAGTTCTAAACCATGAAATAGTAGAGGGGGTGAAGGATAAGGTTGACAGAGTGTCTAAGAGTAGGTTATGGTAGACAATATCAAACGCTTTTGATAGATCTAGGAATATGGCTGAGATGAATTTGTTGTTGTTTCTTAGATGGTTAATCTGATTGGTAAAGGAGAGTGGAGCAGTGGTTGTGCTATGGTTTGGGTGGCAACCATGCTGTGTGGGGGATAGGAGGTTATGGGAGGATAAGAAGTGCATTACCTGGGTGTGAATACATTTCTCCAGAAGCCTGGAAAGGGGGGACAAGATAGCAATTGGCCGGCAGTTTGATAGTTCATAGGAGTTTCCACCTTTGTGAAGGGGAATTATATGTGACACTTTCCATAGATGGGGTATGTAGGTTTCTTGTATAGAGCAGTTTATAAGAATTGAGACAGGGTAGGCTAGTGATTCTGCAGCTAATTTTAGAAAATTTGTGGGTAAACCATCTGCTGAGAGTGTGGTGAGTTTTAGTTTAGAGAGTAGCTTTTTAACTGAAGAGGTTGGTACAGGTGAGAGTGTAAAGGTGGGTATGTTAGTTTGTTTTACAGTTGGGGTGGTTTTAGTGTTCTTGTTGGATAGTTGAATAGACAGTGCGAGGATAGATTCTGTGAAGTGATGGTTGAATTCTGAAGCCATGCTATCATTATCAGAATTGTTGTTGGGGGATGGGGTGGTGGTTTTGCCCGGTTTTAGAAGGGTATTGATGGCCTGCCAGAACTTTTGGGGGTTTCTAGAGTGCTTGTTTTGGATGTCTGAGAAGTAGTTATTTTTATCGACTTTGTGTTTTGGCCTTATTTCGTAGTTCATGATATTTCTGTCTGTCTTGGATAGTGTTATTCTTTTTCCAGTTTTTCCAGTTATTGTCTTTGGCTTTTAGTAAGGCTTTTGTTGTCCTATTTAGCCATGGGGCATAATTAACTTTAGTCATGAGTTCCCTGATGGCAGCTAGTATATTTAGAATAGTCATAAAAGTATATTAAAAAAATCAACTGTGTGGTCTAAAGGTAGAGTTTTTAGTGGATTCCAGTCCTATTGCTGGAGCATACTGTTAAGAGTTTGTGGATTAACTTTGTGCTCGGCCCTAGTCTCCTTGAATTGCATGGGTTTGGGTATTTTTGGAATGGAGGTTCTATTGGATATTTTGTCTACTCTGGTGGGTTCTTGGATTAGTTGCAAGAATCCAAATAAGCTACTATGGTTTGAGGAGTCATAGGAGTTGCAGGCTAGCCAATTTAAGTTTAGGTCACCTAGCAGGATGGTTTCTTGGGGTAGGTTGATTGTGGCCCATTGTAGTATCTCTTCTATTATAGGTGAGTTTTTTCCTGGAGGAATATAACTACAGAGGATGTTGATAGCAGGATGGTTTCTTGGGGTAGGTTGATTGTGGCCCATTGTAGTATCTCTTCTATTATAGGTGAGTTATTTCCTGGAGGAATATAACTACAGAGGATGTTAATAGCAGGATGGTTTCTTGGGGTAGGTTGATTGTGGCCCATTGTAGTATCTCTTCTATTATAGGTGAGTTATTTCCTGGAGGAATATAACTACAGAGGATGTTGATTCTCTTTTTGTTTTTAAGGGACATAACTGAGCCTAATGTCTCTGCATTCTGGAATATGGGAAGTGGGGGTTTTAGTGGTTGGAGGTTGAGTGCATTTTTAAATAAGGTTGCAACTCCACCTCCCTTTTTGGTACCTCTATCTTATCTTAGGATATTATAGCCTGGGGAAAAATGTATTTGTTTTGTGTGGGAGGTTTTAGACAGGTCTCTGTAATGGTTAGTATGTCTGGGGAGTAGTGGAAATATGAATGCGTGAAAGTCATGTAGTTTTTTGGATATGCGGCGTGTGTTTATATTGATAATAAGTAGGTCTGACTTGTGTTTCTGGGATAGGATTGGGTTGCTTGGACCTGGGTTGGGGTGTATGTCCCCTGAGATTAGTAGCCATTTTCTGAGGAATAGTGTGAGTTTTATGGCATAGGCTATATCTATGTGTTTTTTGGGTACTGTTAGCCTTTTGTGAGGTAGTGTGGTTGCTGTTTTGTGTATTGTAGAGTAATGAGTTATTGTTAAATAGTGTGGAGCATATTACTATATATGTGAGGTTGTGTGTGTATGTGGGTGTGTGTTATATGGTAGGTAGTGTTTGTTGGTATGTGAGAGTGTATGGATGTGGTGTAAGCTAGAGTGGTGAGCATTAGTAGTAGTAATCCTAGTATGCCTTGCATGGCGTGGGTGGGCTGTACAGAGGAGGTTGTGATGAGGAAGTGGGAATGGATGTGATGACTGAGGGATGGTAATACGCTGCTGTGGAGGGGGTGGGGATATATGGGCTATAAGTGTAGGAGCACTGGGGCCGGGTGAAATTTGGGGGCAGGGAGGGGAGTGAAGTGAGCCCAAAGTGCGAATGGAGTGGGCTAGAGCAAGAGAACCTAAAGCTGCAGAAACCTATTAGTAACAGCACGAGATTGACTGAGCAAGAAGGTTGCTTAGCCTAAAGATAAGGTAAGGTAAGACGCAATAATAATTAACCTGTGGTTAGCTTCCCTAGGAGGGAGTGGGAAGTTGGAACTATAGAATAGGGAGTATGCTTTAACTAAAAATTCCA
>NC_056726.1:776917266-776969766 GCF_019279795.1 Protopterus annectens | reverse complement strand
ACTGCTAGAAATACACAGACCTCTCAACTGTACAGAATCCCACAGAATGTCCAGGTATTCCCCTCATATATAAGGCCTCTTCCATGTAACATGTCTGGCAGTCTGACAGATCACTGGGATGATATCAGGAATGTAGGCACCAAATAATCATATACCATACCTATCAACCTCTTACTGCATGACATCTGGCCAAAGCCTGACATAATTTGGGGACAGAGGCCCAAAAGCAGGGGCACATTTGAAATATTGCTGTTATAAACTGAGAAAGTTGCTGGTGTAACAGGGTTAGTTGCAACATATCTTTTCTGAGGGATATGAGGTCAGAAACACAAATGGATGTTAGCAGTTACTGACTGCAATCCCCAGAGTATGCTACTGTATTTCAAAGACAAACAATGTCTAAGGAACACACCAAACATGCGAGTCCAAACTCTGGCCATTCTATGGACAGCCCTACAGTTTGAGGTATGTCAAACACATAACACTGTCAGAGTTAAAATCACACAGAAACTCCATGTCCATAAAACCCTGTTAGACTAGCATTAGTCCAAATATTTAACAGCAATAAGTACATTCTGCCCCTATGTCTGGAACATTCACCCCATTTTGTTGGCCTGTTTTGGTTGTAAGCAGTATTCCCAAATACCCTCTGTGATGCTATTGTTCACACACCTCCATGAAGTCCTCTTCAGTGGCAAGGAAAAGGGCCAAAGCCCACATGAAGTACTCAATTATAGGAGTGTGTTGCCATGCCATTGGCTATATGAATAACACAGCTGTTCTGCATGCAGTGAGCAAGTGGCGGACTCCAACTGGTGCACAGGCCATCAGCTGCTCATGAGCATTACCTACAAAAAGGCAAGCTGCTGCTTATGTAAAACATATGTACACCCTACATCCTTGAGAGAGAGAAACAGTGAAAAGAAAAAAAAAAAAACAACCAGGATTATATGTCTCAACAAGACTTGTTGTACTGATATATTGCTTATCAGAACCTATGGCCATAGCATCTGAGTCTATCTGTAGTGACATAGATCATAGGTCAGGCCCCTGAGTCACCCCAGGAAAGGATGGCTTACATATGACTACTACTGGAGTGTGTGTTGAACAATATTGACTTTGACAATGCTAGGCTAGCTACTGGGATGTTGTACATATCTATATCTTACTTGTGAATACAACTGTGATATACTTGTTTGTCTCATAAATGTGAGAGACCTATACATGATATTTACATAGTAAAGTACTGTTGCAGATGTGTGTGTTGAACTGCATGTGATATACTGAGCTCATACCATTTAACTGTCCAGTGTTATGCATACTGACCATATGTGTGCCTCATATGTGTAGTCATTTACTCATGCAGTTGTGTTATGTCTGGCAAATCCTTGGCAAATCTGTGAAGACTGACATTACAACATCTTATTTTTCCTCTGGCTGTTCCTGTTAGGGGTTGCCAGGGTGGATCATCTGTTGCCATTTCTGCCTATCCTCTGCATCTTGCTCTGTCACACCAACCACCTGCATGTCCTCTCTCACCACATCCAGAAACCTTATCTGAGGCCTTCCTCTTTTCCTCTTACCTAGCAACCACCTGCATGTCCTCTCTCACCACATCCAGAAACCTTATCTGAGGCCTTCCTCTTTTCCTCTTACCTGGCAGCTACATCCTTGCCATCCTTTTCCCAATATACTCAGCATCCCTTCTCAGAAGATGTCCAAACCGATGTAATCTTACCTCTCTGGCTTTGTCTCAAAACCGTCCAACATGGGCTGACCCTCTCATATACACATTGCTAATCCTGTGCACCCTCGTCACACCCAGTGCAAATCCTAACATCTATAACTCTGCCACGTCCAGCTCTGACTCCTGCCTTTTCGTCAATGCTACTGTCTCCAACCCATATAACATAGCTGGTCTCACTACCCTCTTGTAGACCTTCCCTATCACTTTTACTGGTACTCATCTGTCACAAATCACTCCTGACACTCTTCTCCACCCTCTTCATCCTGTCTGTACTCTATTCTTTACTTGTCCTCCACAGTGGTCATTACTCTGAAATGTGGATCCCACTCATTTAAACACATCACCTTTGCCAGCTCTACTCCCTGCATCCTCAAAATTCCGCTATCCTCCCTCTCATTCACACACAAGACATTCTGTCTTAGTCCTGCTGACCTTCATTCCTCCCCCCTCTAGAGCATATCACCACCTCTAAGGTCTCCTAAATCTGTTCCCTACTCACAATACAGATCACAATGTCATCTGTAAACATCATAGGGAACGGGGACTCTTGTATGATCTTGTCTGTCAACCTGTCCATCACCATTGCAAATCAGAAAGGGCTCACAGCTGATCCCTGATGTCATCCCACCTCCACCTTAAACACATCTGTCACTCCCAATGTAGACCTCACTACTGTCATACCACCCTTGTACATATCTTGTACCACTCTTACATATATCTCTGCCACTCATGACATCCTCATACAATACCACAACTCCTCTCTAGGCACCCTGTCATATGCTTACTTTAAGTCCAGAAGGACACAAAGCAACTCCCGACCTTCTCTGTACTTCTCCATCAACACTCTGAGAGCTAACATTTGATCTGTAGTGCTCTTTCCTAGAATAAAAGCATACTGTTGACCACTACTCATCACCTCCCTGCTTAACCTAGCTTCCACTACTCTTACCCATAACTTCATGTTGTGATCTATCAATGGTATCACTCTGTAGTTACTACAGCTCTGCACATCAACCTTAGTCTTAAAACCGTACTCAGGCACTTTCTCTCCAATCCTCATGCAACCTCTCACTTTCCAGGATATCAGTAAACAATCTGGTTAAAAACACCACTGCCATTTTCCCTAAACACCTCCATGCTTCCATAGGTATGTTATGTGGACCAACTTGTCAGTATTCATCCTCTTCATTGCTATCCTTACTTTCTCCTTCATAAGCCGTTGCACTTCCTGATTCACCATACCCACATCATCCAACCTTCTCTCTCTCATTCTCTTCATTCATCAGGCTCTCAAAGTTCTCTGTCCATCTGCTCAACACACTCTCCTCGCTTGTGAGTACATTTCCCTCATTATCCTTAATCACCCTGATCTGCTGCACATCTTTCCTAGCTCAGTCCCTCTGTCTAGCCAGTTGGTACAAGTCCTTTCATCCCTCCTTAGTGTCCAACCTGTCATACAACTCTTCATATGCCTCATCCTTAGCCTTTGCTACCTCTCTCTTTGCCATGCACCTCATCTCCTCATACTCTTGTCTACTTTCCTCATCTCTCTGACAATCCCACTTCTTCTTCCCCAACCTCTTTCTCTGTATACTGTCCTGTACTTCAACCACCAGGTCTCCTTGTACTCCTTCCTCCATCCACATATCATACCAAGCACTTTTCTGGCCATCTCCCTTACTAGCTCTGCTGTACCTACCAAGATATTTGGTAAATCTTCACTGCCACCTAGTGCCTGTCTTAACCTTTCCCTGAACTCCACCTCACAATCACCCTTTTCCAATTTCCATCATTTGATCCTTGGTGTTGGTGCTGCCCTCAAATTCCTCCATCTTCTTGATCACCAATGTCATTTTACAGACTAACATTCTATGCTGCCTAACTACACTTTCCCTGTCACCACTTTTACAGTCTCCAACCTCCTTTAAACTGGCCCTCCTACATTGGATATATTCTACCTGTGCACATCTTCCTCCACTCTTGTATGTCACCCTATGCTCCTCCCTCTTATTATGGTATATATTCACCACTGCCACATCCATCCTTTTTGCAAAATCCACTACCATCTCACTGTCTGCATTCCTTTGCTTAACACCATACATACCAATCACTTCCTCATCCCCTCTGTTCCCTTCACCAGCATGCCCATTCAAATCTACTGCAATCACCACTCTCTCACCCTTGGGTACAGTCATCACCATGTCATCTAACTGGCTTCACATTTCTCTTTCTCATCCATCACACAACCAACTTGCATAGCATATGCACTAACAACATTCATCATTACACCATCAATTTCCAGCTTCATAAACATTACTATAGCAGACACTCATTTCATCCACCAAAATCACTCTTGGCATACTTTTCCTTCAGGATAACCCTACCCTCTTTCTCCTCCCAGCCACACCATGATAGCAGAACTGTGATCTGCCTCTGATACACCTAGCCATCTAGCCATACTCCCCTTCCATCTGGTCTCTTGCACACACAATATATCAACCTTCCTCTGGCCATTATATCAGCTAGCTCTGTCCCCATACTAGTCATACTGCCAACCTTACAAGTTCTTATCCTCACTACCACACTCCTAGCCTTTCTCCTCTCTTCCTGCCATATGGGTGTTGTACATCCTCCAGGGCATGTCTGTCAATGCAAAGACTACTGTGCTATCGAATGACTCAAGTGTGTTACAGCAATATTAAGACAGTGTCACTAATTTTGTCCCATTGCCCCCCATGTATGTGTGGCATCCTACTGATGTTCTGCTCTAATGGGTTGAGAGAGATGACTGGGCAGCAATATCAGTTAAATAAGCTGTGCATGTTGTACACATGTGTAATCTTAGTTACTGTGCATCCAACAGAGTGACATTTCTATGCTACTGCTTGTTGCATTGCATAGAGATGGGTACTACAATAAGCATGACTATCAGTTTGAAATTGGAGAGGTGTCCAACTGTGTTATGACTTTGTGTCCATGCCTATTACAAACAGCTATATGAACACCTACATAGCTGTATGGACTCAGCAATACCTTACTTGTCAAATCTGCCTCCACCAAAGTAGAGTAATCCCCTTTGATGGACAGCAGCAATACACAAACCACAGACTTGGTCCCTATATTGGCTGTACAGGGCAATGTAGGAGCAGGCACCAACGTGGCATCAAGTCAGCCTTTGTTTGAACAAGCATATAAGGTCACAGGTGGATTACTGTAAGGCTAATTATGAGTACAAATTGGACACATCCACCAAGGCCCATCACAAGGCCATTTTCACATATGTCTACAATCTCAGAGGCAGCAAAACAACCCACCCTGTAATGGTGGTCAATCAGAACACATATACACACACAACATAGCTTTAGTCAACCTGCTGCAGATAGGTTTAGGACAAACATCACCCCCCTTTCTCAGCATCACTATAGGTTGATATGCACAGCACCCGCACCCCTCCCCTCATCACCAGTGAGCAGGTACATATTGCCTACCGAAAGGTAACAAACATAAGTATCTATGGCACCTGATAACATCCCTGCCCACATCCTACATGAAATCAGGAATGTGTTCCCAGCTCCATTGCACACTATAGTCACACCAAGCCTCGGCACCAACCAAACCTTATCTGCATGAAAGATGGCCAATATCATTCCTTTACACAGACATGAATGAGGAATAGAGGATTATGCAATTAACTGGCCCTCATTGTGGGATTGGGGGGAATATGACACATCAGGACCATGAGTGCAGTATAAGCTGATACTGTGCTGATAGATTACAGGGGTATGGTGTGGTTGTGAGTGGTGGCTACTGGTATTTAATGTAGATGTGTAGGTTCTGTACATACTTTTGCCAAATGTATGAGGTACTGTGATGTGTTTCCCTGTTTATGTCTTCCAGGTGCAATGTTGCATCAGTGAAGGGCAACTTTTTCAGTGTCTGAGACCAACATAATCATAGAAGCCATACTAAAGAACCATGGCATAATGTTTGGCTGGAGCCAGCAACATCTGCAGGAGAGGGATGCCCTGTGGGACAACCTTGTCCACAGGGTAAATGATGTCAGCCTGCACACAAGTACATACGAGCAGGTCCGGCATCATGCAAATGACCTCATATGCCATACCAGCAAAGGGCTGCTGCCATGGCCAGGGACCGCAAAGCCACAGGTGGTGGCCCAGCCTTGCTGCCTCCACTGACACCCACCAAGGAGCTCCTCACCAACCTTGGGGCACCCATCCCAGTACAACCAGTACAACATCAGGGTACAGACCCCCACATGCTGGAGGTGGTGACACTCAGACAATGGATGAGAATCATGCAGGTAAGGCCCCCGTGGAGATTACTAGGCTAGTGTAGCACACATACTTGTATCTGTAGAATATCTACATGCATGTGTCAGTTCAGATTGCAGTTGTGGATGGGGTTTTCTAATGCACAAAAGTGCACATCTATGGTGAGAAACAGCAAATTGTGTAGTATTGGGGGTTTTACTGTAAATGTGCAGACATGCTGCTTTCATCCTGTACCAATGCCACATGTGAATCTATTGACAATACCTCTCTCTCACCACTACCTAGGTACCTCTGGTCTGCATGTGGGACAGCAGCCTGAAGCTGGTGAGTATGGAATTGTTCTGTTGTGATTTGCCAATGCCCCAGGCATGCGAAGGGCATACAATTTACCATGCACACAATTGTCACTAATAAACATATTGCTTTATGTGTATGTTCACTTGTGGTGGAGTTAACTGCATTGCATCACAGTGGTCACCACAGGGGCCTATCTGAAGAGAATATAACATTCCTGTAGCATACCTCACAACCTGTCAGTGCAGGACTTCTGGACAGAGACCAATAAAATGGGGGAAAATGGCCTAAGGTAGGGACATGTGTGAAACATTACTCTTATACAGTGGATATAAACAATGTACACACCCGTGTTAAGATGGCAGGTGTTTCTGATATATATACAAATTGAGACCACAATATGTAATTTCGCACCTTTTCCAACCTTTAATGTGACCCATAACATGAAAAATTCACTTGTAAATCCAACAAATCTATTCGGCACCAAATATGGAGTATACCAACCTTACAATAAGCTGAATGCATATGTGTGCACACCCTTCAAATAATATTTTATTGTAGCAGCTTGTGATTTACTGACAGCATTCAGTCTGCTTGTGTACACACCTGCCATCAAGTAAAGGCACTCTGAGTAACACCAAATAACAGTCAGCTGTCCAAATAGGATATTCATGACATTTACTCAGTTGCCTGCAACAGCAACAGCCAGGGCTTGCAGACAAAGCACCAAAGGGATCTCATATTTGAAAGGTATCAGTCAGGAGTAGGGTACAACAACATTACAAATAGTACAGCCTCTGCGAGTGAGGCAGCTGCAGGGTCCCAAAGAGCAAAGTGTTCAAACAAAAAGAAAACAGGACCTTCAGTAACACCTAGATTTATCACCACATATGGTCGGAATACCAACATATTGATGCAAATTGTTCAACATAATTGGAACATATTAACATGTGAACCTAGACTTTAGAACATTCTTGGAGACAGATTTTCGTTTTCCTTTTGGAAAGGCAAAAATCTATCTGCCTTTTTTAATCAATTTAAACATCTTGAGAAGAAAGGTACCAAAAGTATCCAGACCACATTATCAGGGGATCCATTAATTGGTTGCTTCCCTTGTGGACACTGTATCTATTGTAACATCATACTCAAAACCACCAGTTTCAGCAGTCAAAACACCCCTCAAGTATTCAATATAACAATCTTTTGCTAACTGTTCCTCAGATTGGGTCATTTATTTGGCCAAATGCACATGTTCTGCATTCTATATTGGCCAAACCTCCAGACCCTTGAAGCTTCGAATCTCTGAACACTTTAGTGATATCAGACACAAGAGAAACACCAATGCTTTATATAAACATTCTTTGGTACATCCAAAGACTACTTTTAGTTTTACCATTATTGATAAAATTAGAAGATCCAAGCATAACAAATCAGGTTGGCATAATTTATTAAATTCAATGAAGAAAAAAATGGATTATTAAACTTGGTGGGCTCTTTAAGCCAGGTCTGAATGAGCATATGTAATTAAGCACATGACTCACTTGAGTATTTAAATACAGGTTCTTTTTTGTTGTTTTTTAAACACTGAAGAAGGCTTTGTTAAATATTTGCCGAAACCAGTCTGTTTTTCAAGAGCCTCAATCAATAAATTTATTTTTAAGGTGCCTTGTATGCTGGTCCTGTTTTCTTTTTGTTTGAATACAACAACATTACTACAGCATTGCATACACCATGGAACACAGTGGAGACAGTCATCAAAAGGTGGAATGAATATGGGACAACAGTGCCATTGAAAAGAATCTGACGTCCCTCCAAAACTGATGAAAAGATATCAAAACCTGGTCAGGGAGGCTGCCAGGAGACATACAGCAACACTGCGGGAGTTGCAGGAATCTCTTGCAAGTACTGGTGTTGTGTACTATATGTGAGAACAATCTCCCATATTCTGCATAAGTCTAGCTTATGGAGTAGGGTCAGAAGATGGAAGCATTTCCCCACACCAAAAACATCCAGGGGTGGATACAATTTGCAATACAGCACATCAAATCTCCAAAAGGTATGTGTAAAAATGTGTTATGGTTTAATGAGACTATGGATTGACCTCACGGCCACAATACCAAAAGGTACGTGTGGTGCACAAGCAACACCTCTCTTCATCTGAAGACCACCATCCCCATGGTGAATCACACTGGTGGCATTGGCCTGTTGTGGGGGGTGCTGTTCCAAACCCAGAACTGGGCCTTTAGTCATGGTGATGGGAACTCTGAAGAGTTCCAAATAACACTCATATCTGGCCCAAATCCACCAGGTGGGTGCAAGAATGCTGGGGAGGGGTGTCAGCCTTCAACATGACAAAGACCCGAAGCATACATCCAAAGCTACCTAAGGATGGCTCAGCCTGAACACACTCATGGTTATGGATTGGCCCAGGCAGAGCCTAGACCTAAACCCAAATGAAAAACCCCAGTATGACCTGTCAAAGGCTGTGCACATGAGCTACCCTTTCAATCTGACAGAGTTGGGGACCTTTGCAAGGAAGAGTAGACAAATAATGTCAAGTGAAGATATGCCATGCTCAGGCACACCTTCCTAGGAAGAGTGAGTGCTGTAAGTCACTTACAAGGTGCTTCAACAAAGTATAATTTTAAGGGTGTGCACACTTATGTAACCACCATATTGTACATATTTCATTCATCATATTTTACACGTAACACATTTATTTATCAATTGGATTGCAGAGGTCATATGTCACACACAAAGTGGGTACTATTTTTGGATGCATTATTGCTGCCTCTTTTTATATAATACAAGAAAATGGCATGTTAACAGGGGTGTGTACAATTATCATATCCACTGTAAGCTTAGAAGGTTGGTGGTGTAACAGGAATTGTGTGACCATACATTTACTGCTGGTTTGGAGGTCTGAAACTCAAATGTATGTCATTAATTAATAACATCACTTCTCAGATCATCGCAGTTATGTATCAGACAAACAAAGGTGTTATGAGAAACAGAGCAAATATATGAGCCAGACATCTACACATCCTGCAAGGATCTGTACAGTTGTGAGGTATGTTCTGTAGTACTTATCACTGGGCTATACAGGTGAACAGCAATGATGTTTACATGGGTGCAGTCTGTGCTGGGGAAGGGCCATCACATGCTAACACTACTCATGTATCCCAGAGCTGTATATTGTTAGTTACATGGAGTAAAACTGACTGCAATGCATGATGTTGAGGGCCATGTGTCATGCATGTCACCATTTGGGTAAAGTGATATCTGTGTAACAGATTTGTGCCACCTCACCTGTACGCGCGCGTGCGTGTGTGTGTGTGTGTGTGTGTGTGTGTGTGTGTGTGTGTGTGTGTGTGTGTGGGCATGCATGTGTGTGTGTGTGTGTGTGTGTGTGGGGGGGTGCATGTGTGCGTGAGTGTACCAGCCATCCTCAAAGTGCAGGTATTAGTGTACATAAGTTGCCTTCCCCTCACATGTGGCGATGGGGTGCAGGGTCCTCTTGCTTGGAAACTGATGTCATTGTCTCTGCAGACTCTGACAATTATGATAGGAACAGTGAGATACAGGTGGGGTTGTCAGGTGCTGAATTTGTACCATTGGTTGGCATCTCACTGTTGTCCACACCATCCCCGCACACAGTGACAATACCCACACATACCCCGTCACCAGTGGCCACAGATGATGGACAGTTGGCAGGTGGTGGCATGGAACAGGCTAGTGTGGTGACTATGGCAGGCATGAGTGTAGATAATGGCCATAGCCAGAGTGCAGACTAGGTCCCACACAGGTGGATGTACAGGGGTGGTCGCAGGAGGACTGAGGTCTAGGGTTATTTATTGCTCCTACAAGCCTGGAACATGAATAGTGTAGCAGACATATCAGCATAATGTTTCAGTCAGGTATGATACCTGATGCTGGCATGTGTGTCACTACACTCACTGTGGCCAATTTGGCAACAATATCACATACATGGGCATTGTTAAGGGACACAGACCACATATAGGTTGCAAACATCTGGATATTCCATAGACATCTATAAAGAGGAGTGGTATGGGCTGCACAATGGTTTAACCTGCTGCAAGTGAGGCAGATGCCATTACCATACTATATAAAGTAATGCTGTCGGGAGGTGGTAAACAGGCATGGATGGTACACACATCAAAATGTTATCAGCCAAACAGGATATGATCTTCACCCAAACACTCACACAGTTGCCAGTATTGAGATTCAAACCCCCACCTATCTAATTATTACTACTATAGTGTCACACAGTTATCAGATGTGGCATGGAGCTTATATGATTTCACCCAGTCCAAAGGTACTTCTAAGGTGAAAGACATCAACAAGCCTAGTAAAGTAGGGTGATGGGAAGTGTACAGGGTGGTACATAACTCAAAATGGTATAACCCACACAGTATATGATTCTCACATAACCACACAGACAAAACAGTTGCTGGTATTGAGATCAGAACCCCTACCTATTTTGTTATTTCTACTATAGTGTTACACAGTTATCAGATGTGCCACAGAGCTTATATGATTTCACTTAGTCCCAAGGTACTTCTAAGGTGAATGATATCAGAAGGCCTAGTAAAGTAGAGTGATGGGAAGTGTACAGGGTGGCACACAACTCAAAATCGTATAACCCACACAGTATATGATTCTCTCTCTCTCTCTCTCACACACACACACACACACACACACACACACACACACACACACACACACACACACACACACACACACACCAGTATTGAGATTAGGACCCCTGCCTATCTAATTATTTGTACTATAGTGTTACTCAGTTATCACAAGCGCTACAGAGCTTATTTGTTCTATAGTGTTACACAGTTATCGCATGCACTACAGGGCTTACTGCACTGACAACTGGCCAAAGGTGCTGATAAGGGGAATGATAGCAGCAGGACTGATAAAGTAGGGCAGTGAGTGGGAAATTTATCAATATACTTCTTCCTACAAACATACACACACACACACACACACACACACACACACACACACACACACACACACACACACACGCATGCATGCACACACGCACGCACACACACACACACACACACACACACACACACACACACACACACACACACACACACACACACACACACTTACACGATCTGAGAGTAGAACCCCTGCCTATCTAGTTATTTGTACTATAGTGTTAAGCAGTTATCACACGTGCTACAGAGCTTACTGGACTGACAACTGGCCAAAGGTGCTGATAACTCTACAGCTGAGGTAAACTATTACAGGTGCCAGAAAGTCTGCCTTCAGTTTTTCCCTTAGGTCTTGCTAGTTCTTTCTCTGTTGCACTTCACATAGCCTAATAGCTTTGCATTTCAATATGATTTTGTATCTATTATTCTAGCACACCTGAGAGCCATCAGCAGTAGTCATTCCTCATGAAATTAGGTCCAGTACTTAGTAGTTATGACCATCCTTCCTGGTATGATTAAAGTGCAGTTCTCTGTGCTTATGCCCATTAACCTGGTGCAGTTGGGCATTCTGAGGCACGGTTGCAACTGCCTGATATACACAGACAACCCTCTCCTCTAAACTCCCAACACTCAGAGTTGTGAGAGAGACTCCTATATCACCAAATTGGAAGATATGCACTGTCCAGCAAAGCCTGGACTAGCTAGTCAAGAGGAAAAGGGTCAACACCTGCACCACACCACATGGAACACATACCCCTCCAGAACACCCACTATCACAGCTCTGACATACAAACAAAAACCACACACCCACCTTCACAGAGGCACTCAATAGACATTTATACAAACAGCAGAGACCACCAGGACAGGCACCCACTCAACTGCCATGACACACCACAAACCACAAGATGCATATCTCACCTACATAGTGTATCAAACAGCACTGAAGGAGGAAAACAATCACAAGGTGCCCAACCGTTAATAATAACTTTTTAATTAATTAAATGCTTAACGAATCACGTGGTGATTCGTTAAGCATTTAATTAATTAAAAAGTTATTATTATCGGTTGGGCGCCTGGTGATCGTTTTCCTCCTTCAGTGCTGTTTGATATATTTTTTTGAGTTGTTACTATCGCAATGTTATCTCCTTCTGATTGGTCACCTACATAGTGTGCCCCTCAACCTAAACCCTTAAGGCTTACCACCTTGCCCAATACAGTAATCATAGGTGACTCATTAGTGAGGCACACAGATGTCCTACTCACTAGGTTGAATATGGAGAAGGTAACAGTCAGCTGTCTATCAGGTGCCAGAATCCAACACATAACACACCCAGTCAAGTCACTCCACAACAAGTATCACTCTGTCATTGTCCATATGTGTGTGAATGACCTGAGATGCACCTCCCTGGACTACATGAAAAGAGACATGGCGGAACTCTCAGATCATGTGAGCCAGGCAGATATGACAGTAGCTCTGAGCAGTATACTACTGTCAACTAGAATGATACCGCAGTACAAACAACAAATGATTGACTTCAACAATTGGCTTAAGTGTCTGATATCATTCTCAGGGGATCTAGTATCTGCCTGCTTGGGATGACATGACTGACAGTCTGTGATGCCTTGCCAGAGATGGCCTGCATCTGTTATCACTGGGTATCCAGGTACTGGCTAAGTCTCTTGCCACCCCTACAGTGCCTTTTTAGGTGATGTTGCAAATCAAATTAACACCATAACAGCTATAAATAAATGCAATCTGAGGGTCACGCTGCTCAACACTAGACATCTAAATCTCAGGATGCAGTCACTCGAAGCACTCCTCAAAATGGAGAACATTGACATTTGTGCTGTAACAGAGACCTGGTTTATAACAGCAGACAGCACCCCTGCACTACCAGGCTATAAATCATTCCACACCTGTCAGCCCCAAAACATGGACCACAGCTGCAAAGGTGGTGGTGTCTCCATATTCATAAAGGATATGCACACCTCCAGACTAGTATCCCAGCATAATGCATCTGAGATACTTCAGGTACAACTGACATTGAGTAATAGTGCAACCCAGATCATAGCCTGCTATAGGTCCCATCCATGTCCCTAGACTCTCAAGCCACATTCCTCAACACCCTGGAATCTATCAAGGTCCAACGCAACACTCTCATACTAGCAAACTTCAACTACCTTTCCATCAACTGGAAAATGTACTCAAGCACCAATACACTGGCCCAACACTTCCTGGAATTCATCAGTTCCAATGCTCTGGACCAGCTCATTCTGACCCCCAGTAGAGGAAGCAACATCCTTGGCCTGTGTTGATTACTAACATATGGGACCATTGCTTGACAACAGTAGTCAATCCTTACCTGGTCAGATCCAACCATAAAGTAATCACCATAAGAAATTCACATCTTACCCAGACCCCTGAAAGGTAACCACCTAGAAAAACTTCTCCAAAGCTGACTTTGAACTCCTAAAAACAGAGGTGGCTAACTTCATAGCACCCATGCCAATGGAAAATAGCTGCATGACTGCTGAATCATACACAAATGCACTGTACAAACATGTACATACATGCATGGAACTAGCCATACCCCAAAGAGCCATGATGCTCTCCTCCAAACACTGGAGGCCAATATGGTGGTTCCCTGCAATTAATAACCTGTACAAGAGAAGAAAGAAACTGTTGCAGAAAAAGGTGGCATCCCAAGAGTGGTAGAACTCCCTTATTAGCCTCAACAACAACTTGAGATCCCTCATGAAATCATCTAAAGCCAGCTATGATGGCAGAATTGCAGCAGACACTGACAACAATCACAAATCCTCTGTTAGTGATAGCAAGAACCTCCACAGCAATACACAGAAGTGCTCAGAGTTACTGCACAATGCTACATCCTATACTGAGCCAACAGATATTGCCAACACATTCAGTGCCAGCTTTACTCTTCTTTGCCCCCCTGAGGGAACAATTAGAATGCCAGAAGAATGCCAGGTACCCAGGATTACTGCAGCCCAGGTTAAACCTGCATTGTCCACGGGTAAGAATACAGCTTCCATGGGACCCAAAATATCTCTGGCTGTGTTCTACATGAAGTATACCTGGCACCACATCTGTGTGCCCTGTTCAGTCACAGCCTCACCTCAGGTTTTGTCCCTCCCAAATGGCGCACTGCTACAGTCATCCCTCTACACAAAGGGGTAGCGACTACAGACCCTGGGAATTATTAACCCATTAGCCTGACGAGTCTGATATGTACAGCTATGGATGGCATCATCAGGGACCTGATCAACAAAGATATAGGTAATCTCCTAACTCTGGACCGCACATAGTTTGGCTTTGTGAAAGGGAAATCATGCCTGCTCAACCTGGTTGGCGTCTTTGAGCCAGTCACCAGGGCTGTGTATGATGGTAAGGCACTGCATACAGCCTACATCAATCTGGCCAAGGCTTTTGATACCATTCCTCAGTCAGGAATTATTGATGAACCCTCCAAACTAAGCATCAACCCCTGTATCACTAGGTGGGTTGCAAATTAGCTCACAGATAGAACACACAGTGTGTAAGTAGTGAGGTCCAAGCCGGACTGCCAACCAGTCACCAAGTGGAGTCCCACAGGGATCACTCCTCTCCTGTTTAGCATCTACTTCTCAGTAGTCCAGGCCAACACAAAGGAACACTGGCTGATCAAGTTCACAGACGACTGCAAGCTGGGAGCCATCATTAACTCCACAAGTGATGTAGACATCCTGCAAAAAGGCCTCACTGAGACCAATGACTGGTGTGGAAACCATGGCCTGAAGCTTAACACTACAAAATGCATCATCATCCCCTTTGGTAAAAACTCAGTTCCCACTAAGTACCACATTGATGGGAGCCCACTGAACACTGTAGGCATTAGAAGAGATCTGGAGACACAGGTTGACAGCAACCTCTCCTTCAACCACCACATTGCCACTGTGGTCAGGAAGTCCTTCTATGTGGCATATCTCATTACTAAGGGTTTTGCATTCAGGAAGACAGGAAGAAAGAGGTCATCGTCTCTGTCTACTCTTCCCTCATTGCACCAGTCATCAAGTGTAATGGCCCTTTGGCATGTACCTTACTAGATACCTGCAAAAGTTGGAGAGGCCACAGAAGTACTTCACAAAGAGGATCCTAGGCATTAAACACATGTCCTACACAGACAGACTCAAAGGACTTAAGCTAGTCTCTGTCTCATATCACCTACTTAGATACAATCTCTGCTTGACTTACATAGCCATTACTGACCCAGCTCTTTTAGAAATGCTGCATCTAAAGACATACCAATCCCTCCTCACCATGCACTGTAGAGACCTCAACCTCATTACCACAATCAACACAACATGCTGGAGGGACAGGTTTCTCAAACAGAGACTACACATGCCCTGGAATAGACTTCCCATACATGTCAAGCAGAGCACCTAGCTGACCCTGTTCCAGAGAAATCCTGATGAGTGGATGGGTAATAGAAAGTTAGCCCCAGTGATCACTCCAGTGGCTCTACTTGGGATAGGCACTGGGAAGTAACATTGGGTAGCACAATGGCAGGGTACTTCTGTGGGCTTAGCTTGTAAAGGCTCCAGGGACATTAGCCTAGTACACACCTATGAACCTATAAGGGTAATGACATCAGCATGACTGATAATGTAGGGTAGTGGGTGAGAAACTTATCAAAATATTTCTTCTGACAAACATACACACTTATACACCCACACACACTTTTGCCAGATCTGAGAGTAGAACCCTTGCCTATTTAGTTATTTGTACTACAGTGTTACACAGTTATTGCATATGCTATAGAGCTTACTGGGATGATAACTGGCCAAAGGTGCTGATAAGGTGAATGACATCGGCAGGACTGATAAAGTAGGGCAGTGGGTGGGAAATTTATCAAAATACTTCTTCCTACAAATACACACTACACACCCATTTGCCAGCTCTGAGAGTATCACCCCTGCCTGTCTAATTATTTGTACTATAGTGTTACACAGTTATCACGTGCATTACAGAGCTTACTGGGCTGACAACTGGCCAAAGGTGCTGATAATTCTTCCTACAAACATATAGACTTACACACAAACTTATCACACACATTTGCTGGATCTGAGGGTAGAACATCTGCTTATTTGTACTATAGTGATACACAGTTATTGCACACACTACAGAACGTACTGGGCTGACAACTGGCCAAAGGTGCTGATAAGGGGAATGATGTCAGCAGGTGTGATAAAGTAGGGCAGTGGGTGGGAGACTTATCAAAACACTTCTTCTTACAAGCACACACAGACACATACACACACACACACACACACACACACACACACACACACACACACACACACACACACACACAGACACACACACACACATACATACACACACACACACATATGGGCCACCTACAGCTAGCTGAGGGTAATCCTGTCTTATGTGTATGTGTGTGGACAGTTGAGGTGTACATAACTGTCTGTATGCACAGACATATATGCACAATACAGTCATATATTCCGATGTAGGTTCAAACATGTGCTGTGATTCTCTAAGTGTAGGAGCATGCCCAGTGTGACCTTCTATAGTTAGAGTGGGACTCCATTCCAGAGATAGCTGTACTCCAGTCCAGGACTGCGTATGCTACAGCCATACCTCTCAGGAGTACACCGGACTTTCCTCAGGGTACTGTTTTGTTTAGCAGACATTTTCTGACCTATCTGTCATCTGGCACTGCAATGTATTGTGTCATTACCAAGTGCCAGATATCCTCAATCATCACAGTGCTTTAACAGAGGAATACTAGTTGTATGATCAATAAACCAATATTATGAGGGCAGCTATGTACATTCTTGCCCAACAAGGCCATTTGTGAGGTGTGGCTACAGCCAGTTTACTAATGACACGGCTGTGTAATCAGTCCTGCAGCCTGGTGATATACTGCCTGGGAATCTCCTGCTTGTGTGGTATCTTTTTAACCTGAGATGTCATATCCTTGTGTGGGCATACCTCTCACCTGTACATTTTTTGGCAGGTTGCCCAGGTGTTTGGCTAGAGGTTTCACCCTTTCTACGTAAACTTGTGTTTTTATGGTAAGTTAGTTACATATAATTGAAGAGTGATGTTACAAAATAATACAGACATTAAAGTTTCAGACTACATAACCTTCAGACAATTCCGGCTACTGCAAACCCCTCACCCTACCAACTTTCTCAGTATGTAAGGGTGATATTTGTAGCACATGCCTATATCCTGAACACATGCCTATCATTGTGCCTTTGTTCCACTTTTATTTCTGCCCTTCTTGCTGTCAGAGGTTGGGAGTTATGGTTGTGGGTACAGAGTGCATTCTATTGTATAGGCATGTCCATTACATGTAAAAGCAAACATAAGACAAAAGGATTATTGAAAATAACCACTGGAAACTACCAAAAAGCAGTTAAGGGTTGGGAGGTTGGCATAATGGTTAAGGTGTTCACATTACAAACACAAGGTGCAGGGTTTGATTATCACATGGGGCAATTGGCTTGGCTTAAAATAGCCTAGAAGAGCAGTTAGCCTAGTACTAACCTATGAACCCTATATTCACAAAAGCCTTGGCACCTCAGCTACACATCCTTCAAGATGTCACTTATATGTGTAGTATATTCCACATAGCACTGTGACTTCCAGGTATGTCAGTGGCAGAGCAGTGGCTGTCACTGACATGCATAACAGTTGGCACTGCAGTTATCAGTGCATAATCCTGCCAAAGACAGCACTGTACCTAGGGCACTACAAACCAATTGCCAGGAGAACGTGGTGGTCAGATCTTGACAGTATTAACCACACATACACATACACATAGGTCACTGATCCCTGCATATTGTAGACAGGCAACATGTTTTCATGTGTATTGGCACAGCCCTGCCAATGTGTGCTATGCTGCTATTTCCCTGCAAACATACATGTTACTGCATTTGTGTGGGTATATGGCGGGGCACACCTGTCAACTGTACACATTTGCACAGACTGTGCTGATATTTGCTTTACATTTTGGTTCCATTGACCATACTTTTGTGCCCTGTCTTGGGGACTAGAGGCATATCAGTAAAGAACACAGGTCAGATTGTGCTGACATACATTTGAGTTTCAGACTTCTTACCCTTCATAGTCTTACTGCAACTGCGTGTCCTGCTGTGCTATCACTGTGTGAGTCTGTAGGGGGGTAATTCAACATTGCCACCATTTGTGTGCCTTTACCAGACATTTATCTGTGGTTTTCTACAGCTGACTTGCTGATTGGGTGTGAGGGGTGGGTATGGGACCCCCACACTGACATCCATGCCTGTGACCTATGACCCCTCAGTTAGTTGTTCCACACATATACTGCAGTGGGATTTGCCACCTTGGGTACTACTGCATAGTGTGTTGGGGCCAGTTTTGGCCAGACATTTCATGGTGTCAGTTGTGTGCTGCTATCCCAGTAGGCCACCCCATTCCCTTGCATCCATGCAGCATTACCATAGATATGCTAGCAAAACATACTAATCCATTTATTTATTGTTAAGAAGACTGACTTGCCTTGTGCTTGCGGCAGTAGTGAGGACGGTGCTCATACCTCTCAACCTGGAAACATCAAAAATCTGGACAAAGGCCCATGAAAAATAAGTGCAAATCTGTACGCTGATTAACATAAATATGCATACATAATTATGGAACCCCGCCCACTCCAATGGGATTGTGGGATACCAACTTTTAAATTCAAACTGAAGAAATGACAAAATATTAAACACAAGCTAATATGAATAAACCACTATTGTTCAGTTTAATATTTAAACTTGTATCAAAACTTTGAACTTGTGCAAAACCAAACTATAATTATCTTTTATAAAAATAAGATTAACTACTGCTTCTAAGCTTATTGCTTAAATATACTCTGCTATTCAAAGGTGCTTACTTATTTCCAAGTGTGTGGTATGCCTTCTACGTAACCATTCCACCCCACATCCTCAGCTACCAGGTAGACAGCAAGTGACCATGGCATGCACCTTACAGACCACACAATAACTCAATGGGAAGTTAAGGTCTTCTTAGAAATCCTCTCTAATCTGCATTCAGTCTGCCTTGACTAGTTTAGCTGTCCTTTGTTATTGATGCTCAGTCTTACTAAACAGCCACCCAGTATGTAGATGGTGAGCCTGCACCACTCAAACAGTAAAGTAAATATTAAAATACCAATCTATAAAAAATTTGTGTGAAAAGAAAAAAAAAAGAAATTATAGTTGACATTTTTGAAAGAAGTTTGCAAAGTCTACCTTTTTCTGGTCATGAATGTCAAAATGTATTAAACTCAAAAAAGTCAAGCTTACTCAAAGAGACAGATGATGCACACCAAATAAAGTTAGCAATGCAAGCAGGAAAACATTTTGCAGAACAAAAGTATTTACAGAGGTTTCAGTCATCATAAATGCAAATGTGCTGTTGGTTAAGGTGAAACAAATCCACCTATAAAATGATTCACAGAAAATTATCTGTAATTTAATATCTGTTATAGCATTTTATAAATAAAAGGAAAAAGTTCAGAATAAAATAATTTAAAAACCTTGTGGTCAAACACTACTGTATTAGTGCTTTAAAGCTAATCTGTATGCACTTTATGACCTCCTCCCAGAGAACCCTGCTAAACATATTATAATCCCTGGGGGCTTTCACTGCTGCTTGGTGTCAGTCAGAAATCAATGTGTATGAGGCACGTGGATTGGAATTTCTAATAGATCCGCCTGGCCCTGTGCTGCTTTGCAATATCTGCTTTGGACTATTAGTGCCGGCACGGTGCCTGTGAAATAACCAATATAATCTTTCAACGTGCACCTTTAAGGTGGAACCTAAACATTACCATTTCAGTAACAGAAGTATGTAAAAAAATTATTTTTATTGCCTTTTTTTTGGCCATTTAAAGCCTTCTTGATGGTAACTTCCCTTCCTGTTCATTGTCTTCAAACACTTCAACAGTGGTAACTGAGTAGCCGTGCATCTGCTTGGGTCCAAAAATAGTTTAATACTTTGGTTTGACTTTCTATAGAAGTCTGTTACCTTAACCTATCACAGTCTCCAGCCCCAAATAACATATAGTTATTGCTACTGTTGACTGGTCATGTATTTACAGTAATTGGTGGGTGTGCGCTGCGTACATTTTAAAAGGAAACTTCTGTAACTGTTGCAGAATTTTGTAAGAATTATGAACAGCATGACTAAGCAGTCATCTTGTTCGTAATTCTCACGAAATAATTATGTAACAGAAGTTTACCTTTTAAAATGCATGTAGGCAGTCCACACCCCACTCACCACCAATTACTGTAAAACTTGTTTAAGAAAGTTTATACTTTAAGACCGAAGAAAATATTTTCAAAAGTCAAACAGAGAAATGTGAAGTTCATTAAGTCTAAGCATCAGTACAGCAAAAGCATAAAATGTCTTTCAAACTAAAGTAAGAATAAACAGCTCAATTATCACTTAAACAGTTAAAGTACATTATTTATCAAAAGTGCTGCTATCTGTGTGCTGGGGGACAGTGGTACTTTAAAAAAAATCTTGAGTTGGAAGTCATTTCCCACAATGCATATATAACAACCCCACCCCTTATTAACATAGTGTAGGGCATAAATTATGCTGGGTTTGAAATTTGAATGACAAACCAATGCCTCAATCACAAAAACCATTTCCTGCTGAAACAGATTAAGTGTTTAACTTTTTCCAGTATGACAATACTCGACAACCACAATATTTGACAACCTTAAAGCTCTAGACAAAGAGAATAGTATGCTGGAAACCTTTTTGCACTGTTTACGACACTTACAACAATCAGACCGAGAAACATAACCATATTTTGCGCTTATTTTTTTATAGAGTTTCATTAAAATGCCAGATAACAAAAAAGGGGGACTGTAAAACCAGTAATACTGTATAAACAAAACCAATTACAAAGAAAAGAGAACATATCAGGATATAACTTTCACTGCAGAACATGTTAATTTTTACTGATCATCTTACAGCACATGCGACTCATAAAACTTCCTTAGACGCCTGCATTACACCCAGTGTCTGTAGCCAAACCATGGAACTCTATTCCTTCCAAAAATATTTAAACTGTTGATTGAATAAAACATTAAACTTATTCAAAAACAACTGCATTCCATCTGTCGTCATCATGGACTTTCAATTATACTGAAAAGGGGAGAAACCCGTATAAAAACTGCTGCTGCTATCAAATACCTACATATCTTAACACAAGAACATCTTCTTTCACAGATATCTAAGCCACCCATATTCAGCCCACTACCCTACTCCCCAGTCCCCACCAATTACTGTAAATACATCAATCACAAACTATTACAAAGCACTCTATTGAAAGGTAGCCTAGAAAGGGTTGCTCGTACTATTGCAGACATGCCCGTAAATGCAATATTGACTCTGCAGTTTTCACGGACACTCTCTTCCTGCTTATTACTTTCTTACCTTGTCGAGGAGAAGCCAGTGGAGGCCAGACAGACACAGGTAAGCACTGAGCAGGTGTGTGAGGAGTCATTGCAAATGTAGTGTGCACTGTGCAATCATCAGTCTCTTGGACGTTAGCTAATACTGTGTCCGCGCTAACCTCCTGATGTCTATTTCTTCTACATTTGATTTTTCCACTTAGTCTGGGAATATTTCCAGCCAGGCTATAATATTCCAGGAGGAGTCACCAGACATGCAAGACATTGATTCGATCATGCTATACTCCAATGTCCTCATTGATTGGCTGTCCCCTGCAACCGTAAACCACTGCTTTTTTTTCTTTAAGTTTACTCTTTTGGACTGAGATGAGTCTGATGTAGACATTATTATGCATTTCCCTACATGGTAATGATGTTACAGGGTGTGCAATGACATCAGCATCAACTAAAAAAATTGTAAATAAAAGAAGAAAACAAAATCGAGATTCAAAGGGGCCACTGGTAATTCGTGGCACCCTATTATTTTGCACACAAAGAGGTATGACGGTGCTTGAGGGCCACCTATGTTGGATGCACACAGTACACTTCCTATACATGGTAAGTTACAGGTAATGTGATGTGTGTGTCATCCATTTTACTGTGTGTATGAGTCAGAGAGGGGTATCAGTCCCTGGGGTCCCTACAGTGTCAGTGTGTGCTATGCGTTGCCTCTTTGCCAAGGCCTGAGCATACTGGGCACGTCTTCACCTGCCTACAGGAGCAGGCTTAGGGCCCTCCTCCTCTGAGTCCCTCTGTGCCTGTGGGGACCTTGGCAATGGTGATGGGCTGTGTGGCCCTTCCCAGTGCTGTTCCTGCTGCAAGTTGTTTTCACAGGATTATATTGTGCAGCATGGCACATACTATAAACATGTGTGCACATGTGGCTGAAGAGTACTGCAAGGCTCCACCAGATATGGCAAGACAGTGAAACTGTGACTTCAGCATCCCAAACACACACTCTATAATGATCCTGGTTTGTGCATGTGCCTCATTATGGCATTCTTGTGTGTGTGTGTGTGTGTGTGTGTGTGTGTGTGTGTGTGTGTGTGTGTGTGTGTGTGTGTGTGTGTATGTGTGTGCATTTCTGATGGGTGTCATCATTCACGGCTCCAGTGCATAGCCAGCATCCCCCACCAGATGGCTATATGGGATGTCCCCACTGGCAAATGCCTGGTACAGCTGTGACAAATGCCAGATGTGGGAGTCGTGATAGCTTCCAGGGCTGCTAGAACACACATTCATGATAATTCTCTGGGCATTGCACATGACCTGGCAGTTGATGGAGGGGAATCCCTTGTGGTTTATGTAGACTCCAGCCTGTTCACTGGGTGGTGCTTTGATGTGGATGTGCGTGCAGTCTATGGCACCCAGTACCTATGGGTACTCTGCTACATGGTGGAAGAGATGCATATTGCTGGTCCTCTCCTCATAGGTGTTGGCAAACTAAATGTGCTCACTGGCATGTGGTAGCATGGCATCCAGGAACTGGTGGAGTACCCTGGATGCAGATGCCTGTGAGACCCCCATGATGTGTCCAGTAGGTCTTTGGAAAGTACTTGTAGCTAGAATTTTTAACGTTACACATACCTTGGTATCCACTGGGATGGGTTCCCCTCTGTTGGTTCTTGGTCTGAGTTGAGGCCGGCACAGCTCAGTGATTTGCTGAAGTATGTCTCTGTCCACCCTGTAGTGCTCTACTATCTCCAGATCATGTGGCCCCTGGTAAGTTACCCTGGGTCTGGACATTCTTCTCCTCCTCCTTGGTTTGTGGTGGTTGTCAGAATTATCCTCTTATCTGCCCTCAACCTCTAGTACATACTGATGGATCAAAGCAATGGCAGCCCCTAACACTTTTTCAGTTAAAATTCCCCCACATGTGTACACCAGTGGTGCAGAGGTCATGGGAAAAAACAGACTGTAAGGTGTTTCCATAGTTTATAATGTTGTGCTGCAGATGTTGCCTGTATGATTGGCTGACTATGATGCATTCCACCTGCTAGCTATGTCATTTGTACTTGATTGCTTTTATTCTATTATTTCCCTTTTTTTCCCCTTTTTTCCCTTCCCATTTCCTCCATTTTTAAGCCCTGAGACACACCGCACAAACTCAGTGCCCAAATGTAAACAGTCCTGATATTTTTTGGAGTTTTTTTTGTTTTAGACCCAGTGCGTGCCACACAAACCCATTAAGCTAATGTAAACATTAAGAAATAGCCCTCCCCTGGCTGTGAACATGCTACTCATTTCATGGAATAAGTCAATACAGCCTCAGACATGCACCCTTGCTTAGCTGTGCTTAGCTAAGCTTATCTCTACACCTTAGGGCTCCAATGTGCCTACAACATGCCTTACACACACACTTTTCCTGTCTGTTGCTCCTCCTAGTTGCACCATCATGCTAGAGCACCTACACAGTTAGGTGCAGTTTGCGACTGAGAATATTTCTGTGATTTAGTAAATTTCTCCTCATTTGCATACCCCACTGCCTTAGTCCATAGTTACTGCACTAACACAGAGCGTTTCCCCTTGACAACCGCTGTTTCTTGGTATTATTTTCATTCTGCATGCCATAGACTATAATGGCAAAATGCAGATTTCCCTTAAAGTTGAGTTTTTACATTTTTTTTATTTTCGGCACAATCCCATTTGAGTGCCGCTGCCTTATGCTTAAATGGCCGAGATCGGCTAAAAAAAACAGTTTTCCATGCCAATGGCCCTATATTTGGCCACTGGCATGCCTAAACACTATAATACATGCTTTTTGGGGAGCTGTCATGCCTCCGTTTTGTTATTTGCAGAAATGTATTTGGTTACTAACCAAATACATTTCTGCAAATAACACTGTTCTTGCACAGATACCTGCCTGCTTGGTGAATCATTAATTCACCTCATTTGCATGTTTTTCACCAGCAAATAAAGTAATTAGCATTCTGAAGTTGTTTTTTTGCAGGAACAGTGTAGACACGCTCGTGCATGTCAGATCAGCTGTTTGATGGATCCCTCAGAGGTCGTATTCCGTGCAGGAACGGCTACACTGTTCCTGCACGGAATTTTCAGCTTAATGAATCCTGGGGAATGTTTTATGCAGGAAGTAAGTCTCCCTGCACCCCTCTCACTCCATATTAATTACATATGCCCTCCCCGAGATTGCAAAATATTGATGAAAAGGCAAATACCCAGACTCCACTGTACTATGATTTCAGACACAGAGCAGGCAGGCAGCCAGCAAAGCAAGAAAAAAGAATGTTTGCTGTTTTGAATGTTTCTGCTTATGAACTGCAACCATATAAGGTGTATTTTGCAAACTTTGTTTTAATAATTATAAATAAAATACAATACAAAGAATCTAGAAATGAAAAAAAAATAATGAAAGTCTTTTTTTGTTCAGGTTTAGCTACTGATATTTTCAGACACTTCCCCTCAAATGGCAAATGCATGTTACATTGAAAGGGGAAATGGGACTAAGCATGAAAGAATGTCATAAATGCTTGTGTTTTTGCCTCAGAATAGCAGCTCCATAGCTTTGGTTTTGGATAGTATGCATAGTCAATCCCCGGGATTCATGAAGCTTGCACCAGACGCAGGCGTAGCATCGGTGATCTAACGCCAAATATGGCCACCGAGCGATTCAGGTACGAGCTGTTTCCACATGCACTACCTGCGTACACCACGCCTCCACAGCTCCCGGCGCATGTATGCTAATTACCCCATGTGCAGCAGTGTAGCATGCAAATGAAGGTATATAGCGATTCAGGAAGTGGTGCAGGCATAGTGTAAGCATGCAGAAATGTAAACTGAAAAAAAAAACGGTTTACATTTTTCAAACATAAAATTGGAGCCATGACAGCAGACCAAACACATGTATTTGTCTTGCAGTGTCTGCAGGATGCAGTCTGGGATACCATCTGCCTCCATTGAAGCTCTGTCATGCCATTTGAAAAGGCCATTACCACCTGTATGTCTCAGATGTCTGGGATACTGTATGTTTTGGGTATTGTTGTGGGCCCTGTAGGGGGTGAAGTTTGCACCGAATGTATCATCAAGTGTGTTGGTGATATCAGTAGGGTCAGTATATTCAATGCAATATTGTACCAGCACAGTGCAAATCTGTGAGTTACTGTTTAGATCCTTGACATAGCCAAAGAAGCCTTTGTTGTCATCTTCCAAATCCATGCCTATTTACCTGTGGAGGTCAGCCTTGGATGATTACATGAGTAACATAAGTGTCTTGCTAATACTAGTCATGGATATCTGCATGTCTTGGGATTTGCTGTTGTTCTGGACTACTGTCCTACTTCTGTTGTATAGTCTGTATATTGCAGGGGTTCAGCAGACTGGTGTCATTGTGTAGGAGTAGCGAGTCTTGGTTTACCATTGATGGCACGACCCATACATCTTTGTAGGTGCTTATAGAGTGCATTTGTAATTCTGTCTGTATCTTGAGCAGTGTCATCCCTGAGCGTGGGGGCTGTGAACCCTCCCACCTCTGTCATTAGTACTGTGAATTTAGAAATATATAAATATATAAACCGCCATGTACCCAATGAAAGGTGTATGCTATATATACATCTATGAACACACTTTGTGACACAGAACCATTCCAAATGGATAGAAATGTAAGCAAAACACATGCAGCTCTGGTATTATAACTATTAATATTAACCTAATTCCCCATAGTAGCAATGGTTGCTGTGTATGTGGAGATTGGTGTGGGGGAGTACCGCTGGCTAATGGACTATGCATCAAGGAGGACCTGTATCAGATGTTCATTACGTGAACTGGAGGGGTACACATGGAGTATGGGCACAATGTAAAAAGGACAAAAAACAAGAACCATTCTCATCCATAATATACCCTGTTAGGTCACATTGCAACACTGACTTCAACAAACATATGAACATTAACAGGTATCATACATATGTACACCAACTGACTTACACATCTGTTTGCAGTAGTGAGGAATGTCTGTAGTACACTGTACATACTAAACACCATAAAAGTTGTACATATCTCAGATGCCTCAGTGGTAAAGCCAGTGACTGTGGTGTTCATGGTCCCGGTTTCAACACCTGCAAGGGCTGTTACGTCATTTTGAGGTCCGGAATAAGGGATGTTGGATGCAGGGTGATTAAAGCACTTTTAAGCAGTCGTTAGCGGGTTATTGCATGGGTAAGTGCCGGTAAGTGGCACTTAAACATGACTATATGGATAAGCGCCACACAGGTTTAACCTTTGCTGACATCGCGCAGATCACGGGCAAAGCCACTCACAACTGCTGAAATGTGTGTTAATCACCCTTGCACTACCAGTGCCTGCTCTGAGAGGTAAAATGACCACTGACAGGATTACAACACACAACCATGGACACAATCTTCACAATAACCTACCACTAAGCTACCTGAGATGTACCAACAGCAGTTGTGTATTCTAACAGGTTAAAACACAAAAGGGAGGATTGTGTGGAAATAGGACAAACCGCCATGTACCCAATGAAAGGTGTATGCTATATATATATATATATATATATATATATATATATATATATATATATATATATATATATATATATATATATACATATATATATATATATATATATATATATATATATATATATATATATATATATATGGTTCCACTTCATATCATCGAATTATCATTTCATCGATTTGCAAACCATTGAGACCAAATCGTCGAAAACCCATTTCATCGAAAACTCATTTCATCGAATCTCAAATCATTGAAAACTATGAAGCAACTACAAATAACATCCCAGACACTTTGTACTATGTGTATGCAGGGGGGAAAGACCCCCAGCACCCCACACCCCCCGTAATTAAATATACCAACTCCAAGGTTGCACTACAGTGGGGAAAAGGGTAATTTCCTAACCCCACTGTAGTGTGACCTTGGAGTTGGTATATTTAATTACGGGGGGTGTGGGGGGCACAGCCCCCCACTTGGGGGGGTGCAGGGGGGCTTGCCCCCCTGCATAAACATAGTAAAAACATTGTGGAATGTTATCTGTAGTTGCTTCATAGTTTTCAATGATTTGAGATTCGATGAAATGAGTTTTTGATGAAATGGGTTTTCGACGATTTGGTCTCGATGGTTTGCAATGATAATGATATCGATGATATGAAGTGGAACCATATATATATATATATATATATATATATATATATATATATATATATATAAATCAACATATATAGAGAGAGAGAGAGGGGCAGGAGAGAGAGGGATATATGTCGATATATAGAGATATACATATATATGTCGATATATAGATAGATTAACAACATCTACACAACCATGGAGGTACATATAAATGGGATACCTACCAAATACTGAATGCTTGACATACTGATGCATGTAATCCTGAGGCTTAAAGACAGAAAGACCACAGTACCGAAACACCAGAAGCGCAAGTTTTAAAATCCCGATGTTAAGGGACTTTTAGTTAGTGCTTCTGGTGTTGCGGTTCAGGTAGGTTACTGTGTGTAAGTGTGTTTCTGAGGGCTTTAGTGTGTGTAAGTGTGTGTTCTGAGTGTGTTGTGTGTTTCTGAGGGACTGTAATGTGTGGGTGTGGGTTTGCCTTGTGTGTCTGTTTGTGCGATCTCAGAGGTAGAATATTAAATTAGGGGGGGTGTGGGGGGTAAAGCAACCCACATGGGGGTGTAGGGGGGCTTGCCCACCTGCTCATATGTAGTGTAGGATGGTTTGTTTGGATGTGGTGGGTAGCAGTGTGTCTGTGTGCGATTGTGTGTGTTCTGTGTTTGTGTTACTTTCGCAAGTTTGACTGTCGCGAGTTTGAGTGTTCGGTAATGTGGGGCTTGGGAGTCTGGGCCCGGTACTGTGGGCGTCGGAATTGTGTGCATTTGGGATTCCATAGGTATCCCGTATACAGCAGTTGAAGTGTTCATATATGAATATAACATGGACCATAGCAATCACATTCCGCCACGACCAAACTATATGAACAAAGGATATGGAGAGTATATGCCTATACACTTTTACAAATATGTGCTATGGGCATGAGCCAAAGGGTCAGTCACCAACACAACTCCAATGACTGCAAATACTTATGACAGAAATACACAGACAGCTTTCATGTAGCAACACTTTATTACATTCCGATGTATTGCTGAAAGGATTCAAGGACTAACATCACCTGCATGCTATACAGGAACCATTTAACAGTGCCTTAATGAATCAGCCTGCAATTACCATAGTATTAGTTCACTAAAGGATAGGTGTTCAAATAGGGAAGGAACCCTCACACACATATCGAATATGTCTAAAAGCAGTTCCTACACACCTGCATCTGCTATGTACACCCACCAACATTTTCCCCACTCCCAAACCACTTACAATACATACTGTAATAACATCACAAATCATTCACTCACTGTACAACATCTGCAGAAGCCTTAACATACCTTGTCAGAGACACACTAACATGGCCCTATGTGAAATAGTTGCTGTTATACAATGGAACAGCTACTGATGTTACAGGGTTTGTTTGCACTAATCCCGTTTCAGAGGGTTGTGCGTACACCAGGAAGTGTTACCAATTACTGATTAACAGCACAGTATGATACACATTTACACCAAACCAAAGATGTCTGGTGAGCACACTGTAAACCACCTAACATTATATGCGTAGCCATGCAGCCTTGAGCTGCTCAAACATCCTTGCCTGACTGAAACATCTGCAGAAGTATCAGGTACAAACAAACCCTGCATAAGTAGCAATGTTGTGAAATGTAACAGCTGTACTCACATGTAGAACAACATCTTCTAGGCATTACACACAATCCACGGGAGTCATGAAGCTAATATATCTCTGTGTGTCTCCATATAGTTGTTGCAATACATCACAAACAACACATCCAGGCCATCTTCCTTGAAAGTAAGGCAAAGGGACAACGCCCAAGTGGAGTACTCAGTTATACACCACTGTTGCCATGGCATTGACTAATGGAGTAGCTGCACAGCTAATGTGCATGTAATTAACTTCTTTGGAACACCAATTGGTGGTCAAGATAGCACATGTTACTGATATTTAACTATAAAAGAATGGCTTGTCACACATTCAAACCATCTGTATATACCAGCAGAACATTACAAAGAAGATTGAAACACAAACTGAAAAAAATTGAAATAACAGTCAATGACACCTCGAGTTACCAATAAGGTATGTAGAACACTCAGTATGTCTGTGTATGTAGTACCTGTTCTGTAATAATTAAAGTGTATGCAATGCATATAGTGGAAACAGTTATCTTGTAGTGATGTATTGTTGAGCATAGTAATGCTTGTAGTATTTATGTGTGTACTGCTGTAGGTCACAAGGCAAACACATCATACACCACAAGGGATGCTATATAAGGGCTTTGAACCCAACAATTCCTCTCCAGCCACTTTCAGTCGCAGGGTTTGTCCATCAAGTACATGCTATAACAGGGGATAGTATATGTTGATATATTGTAACAGTAGGCATATGTATGTGTGTATTACTGAGAATAGCATGTCGAAGGTGGGCCTACTGTGCAATTATGATTTGCATTGTGGGATATTGTGCCAATAACAGTGTAATGTACAGTATTGTAGGCAGATATGTATTACATTTTACATAGCATTACTGTTATGTTAGGCAAACATTAGTTATATCTATTGGCATTTACAATACACAATAACAGGATACTTATGACTTGTAGTCACCTGGCAGTTTATCAGCATGATAGCAAAGTAAAATGGAAGAGCTAGTTAACTATCCATGCACATAAGACGTAATAGGTTCATAGGTTCATAGGTAGGTACTAGGCTGTCTGCCCAAGGGCATTTATAAGCCTAGCTAGAGTGTGTTGGCTTCCGCCCCCCCTTAGGTTAGTTCCCTGTGTCACTGAACAGCAGAGCCATTAGTTCCCTGTGCCTCTGTCCAGCAGAACCACTGAAGTGATCCCCGGGGTACATGTCTGTCTCCCATCCACCCGTCAAGGTTTCTCTTGAAGAGTGCTAGTGAGGGGCCCTGCCTGATGTGCATTGGAATCATGTTCCAAAGCATGGGGAGTCTCCAGGTCAGGAATCTATCCCTCCAGCATGTCCTAGTTATCACTGTGGTAAAGTTTATATCCCTAGAGCATGTGGCTCTCAGGGGTTTTTGTTTAGGTGGAGCATATCCATCAATAGTGGGTTGGACATGGGCCTTGTATGTCAAGCAGAGATCATCTCTGAGTATGCGGTATGCAACTGAGTACAGCTGGAGTTTCTTTAGTTGGGCTGCATAGGTCATCTGTTTGAGGTCAGTAATCCTCTTGGTGTGGTACTTTTGTGGTCTTTCAAGCTGTTGCAGTTGTCTTGTAAGGTACATCCCAAATGGGGTGTTGTATTCTTTAGTGGGTCTAATAAGTCATGAGTAGAGAGGCACAATGGCCTCCTTTGTTCTGGATGTGAACCCATTTGAGATTAGGGGGCCACGTAGAAGGATATTCTAACCACCTTGACAATATGGTTATCAAAGGAGAAAGTGCTATCTACTTGGGTTCCCAGATCCCTTATTACTTTTTCGGTATGTAGGGGACTACCACCTAAGTGGTAGTCCGCAGGTAATTAGTTTTTTCCAAAGGGGATGACTATGCACTTTTTGGCATTCAGCTTGAGGCCATGATATTGACACCAGGTATCCGTCTCAGTGAGACCCTTCTGGAAGGTGTTGTTATCAGCTGGGGAACCAATTATGGCCCCTAGTTTGCAGTCATCTGCAAACCTTTTCAGCCAAAGTCCTCCTGTGCTTGCCTGTACCTCAGAGAAGTATATACCGAACATGAGGGGTTCTAGGATTGAGCCCTGGGGGATGCCACTTGTAAATGGTTTACAGCTAAACCAAGGGTCTGCAACTTTCACTGTGTGGGTTCTGTCCATGAGCCACTTTGCAACCCATCTCATGATGTAGGGGTTAATGTTCAGGTGGATGGGTATGTCTATAATACCAGAATGGGGAATGGTGTTGAAAACCTGTGAGAGGTCAAGGTAGGCTGCGTGTACCTCCTTACCCTCATCTAATGCCTTGGTAACTGTCTCAAGGACGTCCACCAGGTTTAGGAGGCATGGTCTGCCGTTAACAAAGCCAAACTGGGTGGGGGTCAAAGGTTTGGAGGTACCCAATGTCTCTGTGAATGAGATCCATGATGATGTGCTCCATAGCCTTGCAGACCAGGCTAGTCAGGCTTATAGGGAAATAGTTCCCGTGGTCCGTTGTGGCACCACCTTTGTGGAGTGTGACAACTGTTGCTGTGTGCCACTCTGTGGGTACGTAGCCTGTAGAGAGGCTGTGTTTGAACAGTGTGTTTAGGTGAGGGGTTAGTTCATTTTGGAACTCTTGTAAGACACAGCCTGGGACACCGTCTGGTCCCATTGAGGCTATGTTCTTGGCTTTGGATAGGGCTGTTTTAACCTGTGTGTCAGTGATTGTTGGGGTTGTACATTCCTCTGCTATGGTTATGGGCCCTTTTGAGGGTGAGAGGAGTGTAATGTTTGCACTGAAACTGTCTGCCAAAATGTTGGCAATATCAGTCAGTTCAGTGTATTGTCTGCCAGTCTGCACCAGCTCAGAGCAGATCTGAGAGTATCCACTTAGTTTCTTGACATAGCTAAAAAACGCTTTCGGGTCATCATTAGAGTCCTTGGAATTATCTATTTCTAAGCTAGCCTTGGAAGAATTTATGAGGGACTGTAGTGTCTTGCTGATACTGATCAAAGATGTCTTTCCTTCTAGGGAGTTCGCTCTTATCTGTACTAGTATGCTCCTTCTATCGAAGAGCCTGTTTATGGCAGGGGTCCACCAGACTGATTTCCTTTTTTTGGAGGAGTGAGTCTTGGTTTGCCTTGGGATAGCATGATCCATGCATTCCTGCAGATCATAGAGTGCCTTTGTATAGGTTTCAGGATCCTGGTCAGCACTGTCCATTGTCATGGTGGCTGTGAACCTTTTAACCTCAGTTTTAAGCGATGTGAAGTTTGCTTTGGAAAAGTATGTTATATTATTTTCCTTGTTTGGAGTTGTGGGTGGAATGTGAATATCCACAGTGATTAGCCCATGGTCTGATCTAACCAGCAAGTGATTGACGTCAGGTGTGGAACACTGGTCGCCCATGTTGTTGATGACCAGGTCCAATATGTTGTTCCCTCTGGTGGGGGTGTTGACCAGTTGATCCAGATGTTTGAGTGTATATATTCGTGGAAGCGCTGGGCAAGGGAGTTAGTACTTGAGTTGTTCTCACAGTTAATGTTTGGGTAGTTGAAATTACCCAGTATTAGAGTGTTTGGTAGGACCTTCATATGTCCCAGTGTCTCCGGAAATGCAGATTGTGGGTCCTGGGTCATGGTGGATGATCTGTAGCAAGCTACAATTTGGAATGCAGTTGTGGCCATTGTTAGTTGCATTTGGATGAACTGTGATGCATCGTGCTGCGCCACTAACCTGGAGGTGTGAGTATCCTTGATGAATATGGATACACCCCCGCCATTTGTGTTTCGGTCTGGGTTCTGTGGCTGAAAGGTATGGTATGAGTTATAGCCTGGTAGTGCTGTGGTGCTCTCTGGAGCCTTAAACCAGGTTCCTGTTATTGCACAGATATCGATGTTCTCCATACAGAGGAGTGCCTCGAGAGCATGCAATGTGAGGTCCAGACTTCTGGGTTTGAGTAGCATTACCCTCAGTTTATGGTTACTTGTGCTGTATACGGTGGTGGGTTTGTCTTTTGAGCCTTGCATAAAGGTCCACATTGCCTAATATCCACCTCTTTAGTATTGTTTGCAAGCAGGGACAGCTGTGCATGTGTAAATGTTCTGCAAATGTGTACTGACCCTTGTTACAGGGCTGTGCCAAATGGCTATGTGCACACCAACATAGAGTGGATATTGACAGTAGAGACACACTGGTTGAACATTTAGGTTTGTGTAGCCTAACCTCTCATTGGCAGACTAACAGCTGCTTGGAAATATGTGGAAAGTACTGGTAATGAAACAGAGTGCATATCATCCTTAACTCTAGTGTGACATCTGCTGTAGGAGTGTAAGATGTAGGAAACCACTGCCCATGTGTAATAGCTGTTTCATAGGTGATGGCCTACACTATCTGATCATATCCTGATCATGTTGATATTGGCAGCAGAGTCTATTGATATTTGGCTGTGTGGGGAGTGGGTGCCTGTGGCCAGCAGAGCTCATGGTTCTGGTGGGTATGTGAGCATATAGCCAGACAAGGATACAGCCCTGTTGCCACATGCATCATCTGTACTCAACTCTCAGGATGTGATGGGCCTCAGAGGGGGACTGCTACTAAAGGTAGCTACCATGTTCCTGTAATAGCTAGTGTTGCCACGTCCATAACACAAATATGTACTTGAGAACATCACTGTCTAAAACATCTGCATAAGCAGTAAGTAAACTAAATACAGTACATGGTACTTGAAGTACTGAATGCTCATACAGGCATGGCTACTAGTCAGCTACTGGTGTTTACTAATGTTAGCCTTGTGTATGTGGCCATCCTTGGGGAATGCAATCTCTAAGACATGTATACTGCCAAATCCACCTAACACAACACCCCACACATTGTCTGGGATGCAGCTACAAGGGTAAACTTGGAGGCAGTCCATTCTACACCCATGACTGGACTAGTCAGTCAAGAGGTGTAGGGTAACACATGCATCCCATCACCACAACCAACACATACCCTTACCAGAACACAGTAAGGACACACAGACATGCCACCAGAATTCACACACATCCACAGAGGCCTCTAAGTTTCTCGCCAAGCAAGAGGCCTCCCAAGTTGGAATAGACAGACAACAGGATACAAAGACTGTATGACATAGTTTGCATAATTGTATCACTCCTCAGAACACGTGGCCAGAAACATGGCCAACAGTACGAATTTGTAAATGCAAACTCTAGCACTATGTTACACACCAAGCTATATGAGGGCAAACATACTGTCAACTACCTGTCTGCCATGATTAGCCACATACCCAGACACTCAGACCGCCTTTTGAACTATACACATGTCTCTGGCATATTCTATGTTGTGCAGGACCTCTGATGCAGTAGCCTTGATGGCATGGAAACACATGTAGGAGCCATCAGGTCTTGTAGCCCATGCAGGTGTGTCCCAAGTCCTGGGTAGCATTCTGCCATTGGCCAGAATGATGCAGCAGTACAGGGACAAGGATTGTATTCCACAATCGTGTAATGTACTGGTGTAATTCAAGGAGTATCCAGCATCTCTCTGCCTGGGATAACATGGTTGACAGACCATGATGCTTTACCAGACAGGGCCTGCACCTGTCACCCCTGAGAATTTGGATACTGCCAACGACCTGTGCTTCCCCTATAGTGCCCTCATCATGCCAAGTACAAGTGAAAGTCCACCGGTGCAACAGGGACAGCCAAGAAATAAACTGTAGGTCCTGAAACTCAATGATATAAATCAGGTACTCAATATGGACTCACATACGGCAATCTGAAACATGGGGAACATATCTGTGCAGTGATAGTTATGGTGCAATGCTCTGGAGAGCACCCTTGCATGACCATGTTATAACACATACCTCACCTCATGGCCATCACTCTTTATTGGAACACATGGCCCACAGGTGTGTCCAACTTCCTGAGGGATATGTACACCCCCACACTAAATTTTGTGTGGCACAGTGGTGCAGCGGTTAATGCTGTCACCTCACAACAAGAGGTTCTCCGGTTCGATTCTTGGCTGGGGTGCCTTCTGTGTGAAGTTTGCATGTTCTCCCTGCGTTCGTGTGGGTTTCCTCCGGGTACTCCGGTTTCCTCCCACATTCTAAAGACATGCTTCTGGAGCATTTCTCTCCGGGCCTCCACTGAAAACAGAATCTGTGGAACCTAGTCGGATTTTCCCAGTCAACAAATGTTAAATAAATAAATAAAAATAAATAAATGCACTTGCACAGCATAAGATGCATTATGCTGAGCAACAACCTTTGGGCTTAAGTTTAATCCAACATGCACCTTGTGACAGATCATCCACCATGCCTCAAAATTCCCAACTGTCATTGTGCTGTAATGGGGGATACCAGTTTTGAGACAGGAAACCATAATCATGGCCACACAGCTATCCCATTATGAACTGGGAAGACTCATCATGTACCAACACCTGTGCTCAATGCATGTTGGATGTCAGCAACAGCAATGACCTGGATCACCATAGTCACACAAACAGGGCTAACAGTATGTCACACATGGTCAGTCTTCAGAGTCAATTTTATGCTCCTTAAGAGCAAAGTGGTAACTGTCATGGCACCCATGCAGATGTACAATGCATGTGCAAATGCTGAGTCCTACACAAATGCACTTTAAGAACTTGCATACTGTACCACAGAAGGTAGTAACTGTTGCAAGAGTCAACACACATGAGTGAAAGATGACCTATGGACAGCCTCTGTACGATGCAGATACACCATATAATACTACACAAAGCTACTGTGAAATTAATCTTCTACATATTATGAGGCCAACCACAGAGGATTCCATAGCTGTGTCATGAAACATAATGGCAACAACAAGACCTGCTGTGCTTCACAGCATTATGGCATGAGATGCACTACACCTACAGAAATAGCACCTGTTCATCCAGAGAGGGTCTTGGATAACATAAACACACCCCCCCCCTAACAGGTACACAATCATATATCCATGTACACTACAGAGCCCCTGTAACCACAACTATGCAGGTACAAGCTGCACTCAGGCTGCATGGGACCTGTCCATATCCCAGGTTGTATCATACACATATGGCAAAACAATTTGCTCTCCACATACACATCATGTAAAACATAGCTTCATGTCAGGCTGTGTACACACTGAATGGTGCACACCAACAGTTATCACAACCCACAAAGGGGGAGACACCACTGATAATGGGAAGTACTGCATTACTACCCTGCTGAGTCTGGTCTGAAAGGCCACAAACCTTGATCAACTTATTTGATGTCAGCAGTACAGATGTAGATGACAGTAAGGTTGATTTCACACAGCATATCATAACCTGGCCAGGTCATAGGACATCATCACCCATACTGTGTTCCAGCTACACTCAGTATACTAGATGTACATTCCTATGTCACAGGAGTGTTTTGCAACTGGACTGCTGGCAGAACTAACACTACAGAAGGTGTCTGAATAATACATGCATATCACACCAGTGCCAGCTACAGTAAGACAGGGTTCATTCATTGTACTCCCCCTCATTGTAGTCTATACCACACAGACTAACAGAAGGCATCTTCCTATTGAAGTATGTGAATGACTATGACCTAGAAGCAATAGCTGACTCAATGAGTGTTGCAGACAACATACAGAAAGGGCTTTGTGGGTGAGGTGTGTGAAATATGGCCACAATCTGACAGCAAGATATTGCATTGTCACCCCTATGTTAATAACCCTGTACCCATGAACTACCACCTAGGCAGTGGTTAACATAATGGACACTTTGTGTAAGGGATGCAGCTGGACAGTTGTCATTCCTGTGATAGTTATGTCACCACACCTGTCAGGTAGTCGTACGTGGCAACCCTAATCATGATAGGGTGCCATCCATGAATATAGAGATCATTGTTCAGCCATACTCAACACTCAAGTGACCCATATCAGATCACATATTTTCTTTAAAGGGTATTGGCCATGTTCAGATGGCCTACACCAGCCTTCCAAATCCCCATCTCCACTATGTAGCATGATGCCTAACCTGAATAAAGCCATGTCCAACCCAGTGATGTTGGACATGCTACAAGTGCACATCCTAATCTCAAACACATACTTCATGGACATCCACCTTCCTTGTACAAGGATCACCGCATGCTGGACAGATCCTTGTCCCATACACTTTACATATGCATCCCTGTCCAGCAAAGCTGCACATTGCCCCTCTTTCAGACATGATGTAATGACTGCATGGTAAATATATCGTTAACCCTGCGGATCAGTTATGTGGCACTGCTTGACCTGGCCCCAGAAACCCGCCTGTTGGTTACAGCTAGGTAACCTTTCATTCTAGGCTTGTACATGGCCCAGGGCATATAGCCTATTAGTTGACTTTGACTGTACATGCTATAGTTGATATCCAAACCTGCAAATACCATCAGGCTAGCCAGTGTCCCATGTGTATCACATGTGCAACATAGGTGATACATGACAGGATGTTGAACTGCTGTACAGTGCCATGTAGATGTATATGGCAAAACACATACATCTAAAACCTTCTGTGAGCAAGTCTGCAGGGTCATAAGTCATGTCTGTTAAGGCAGTGTAAGTCTTTATATGTGACATATACACAGCATCAAGGTCGACTGTATTAATGTGGACACATCAAGGCATGTGCTGATAGGTACGAACACCAGTACAGGCAAACAGACATGCCCACATCAAGACAGCATCCACATGGAGTATGAGCAATGTAATCAGGTGACACACACATATATGGTGATAATATCCAATCACTATTGAGTGTCAAATGTGTGTGACACAAACATGTCAGTGGTGTCAGTGTCATGTAGATTTGCAAACACAACTATTTAATCATAATAAATGTGATGCACGTGTATGTTCAGCTGTAGCTCTGTACCTCTCTGTGAGTTACTGTGACCTGTCTCCATCATTATGTCTTCCAGGTATGCCACGTGCAAGGCTGCCACCTTATACCCGCTCGGAGAATGAGGCCCTCATCCCATACCTACTTGGTAATCATATACTGTTCAGCCATGTGCCACAGGATGCACAGTAGTGGGATGCCCTGTGGCAGGAACTTCGCAGGAGGGTTAATGATATGGGTGGCCACAACCGCACATACCAGCAGGTGCACAGACACTGTACAGACCTAATTAGATGGACAAAACAGCGTGCAAATTCAATCGCCAGGGAACAAGGTGCAACAGGTGGTGGGACACCAACCCAGCCCCCACTCACATGTACCGTGGAGCTACTGGCCAACCTGGGTACACCTGCAGAACAACATCCACAAGCCTTAGCTGATATCATGGAGGTGGGTGTCTCTCAACCACCGAGCCTGGAGTTGCCTGGTAAGTCACTACTGCTCATATAACAACTATATTCCATATAGTTACATGTTTCACTGTACAATATGCAATGTAATATCATATGCAAGGCATGTATACACACATGCCACATACTATAGTATGCTACTCTGTGTATGCACACATGTGCATACTCCATAGTATAGTCTATTGTACTGTTGTATGTGTTAACATGCACATTGCACCCTGTAGCTATCATACAGGCATGGATAATGATCATACTGCTGTGTCACTCCTATTTAGATACCTCTGGCATTCCACTTTGACAGCAGCCAGTTGTAGGTGAGACTGTTATTATTTATCAGGCATGTTAATGCACAGATCTATCTGCCATGTTGCCATTTACCAAATGTACACATAATGTATGGTCCTGTCACAATATACAGGTCGGACCTGCAATGCATCACAATGGCTACCCATGTGCAATACTTTCAAACTATATGAAACACCAACATGAAACCTTACAAACTGTCATTGCTAGATGTGTGGACAGCTGTGCATACAATGGTGGAGGTATTGCTCACTGTAGGGACATGTACTACAGATCAGAACTACACATGTGTGGAATACAAACAGTACTACACAGTGAGCTGGAGTATGGCCAGCCCACAGGATTCACCGGTGTGGATTATACCCCTGCTATGAATGTCACATAATGTTATGTGCTATCTGACATGTCCATGACATCTAGTGGGCTGGCTGCAACACTGCCTAACTATCCTGAAAAACATATCCCACATACCAAACATACCACCCTTTGTCTGCATAACCCTGTCATCAGTGAAGCATATGACATCTATGGGTGTATGTCATATGGGACAACACAGACATGTGAAATAGATGCCCATCACAACCATTTGGCCAACACATGTTCACACATAGCCATGGAGGATGGCCAGAGATATGAAGCAACACACACAGTAGACGTGATGTGCTTGTGTGTACACCCTATTGTACATTGGCTCCACATGGTCCAACTATGGCCTTTGTGTAATGGTTATATTGCAGATGTGGAACACTAGACATCCTACAGGCCTGTGCACATCTTGTGTAGGCGTGTCATCAATCCACCACGTAAGATGTGTTGAACATCTTGAGTGTGTCACAACATGACAGCAGTCACCTGTACAGTATCCACATACATACACAGACAACCACATCAGCCCACAGATACAGTACATTCCCCTTCCTGGTGTCGGACATCACTGTCATCCTTGCTCCTTGTGTGTGTGTGTGGGGGGGGGTACACAGATGTCATGTGGGACATGGTGTACCAATGAGTTTGCCATGTCTGGCCATAGTTGCCAGGCAGCAGCAATATGGTTGCAGATGTGCAGAGGTGTCATCCGTATACACTTCAGTGACCTGTGTCACAAATTCCACATCATGGTTTAGTGTGTATACACCTCAGTGATGTGGGTCACATTCCACAGTATATATGTATTGTATGTGAACACAGTCATGGCTATGAACTGTGTCTGCAACTCACACTGTATAGCAATAGAGATGCCACATGATTCCCTGCAATGGCCATGCACATCAGCTAAATGTGCAGTATATCTGTAGGGCGGACAGACAACACTACGTTGGCGGAAGATCCATGTTAGTATAACACATCCCTGCATTGGGACACCAATACTCCACTGTATATCTGACAGGACACCATTGTGTTAAACATGTATGCATGTCATTGCACACATCAGCAGATCACATGTCATACTACATGTGATTGTCAAGGTCATATGCCACACATCAGTCAGGTGTACTGTTAACATGTGCTGGTCTACATGGTGTAACACAGGGATGTATGCTAACTACTACTATGATTGTGTAATGTGCATGCCTTCTGCTATGATACATGCATGCTGTTGTGTACAACCCAGGGATATATGATAACTACCAATATTATTGTCTGAGCTGCATGCCGTCTGCTGTATCACATGCATGTTGCATGCCTTCTGTCATATCACATGCATGTTGGGTGCCATAGCATGTGTCTGTGTGTGTGTCTGTGTGTGTGTGTCTATTGTATAGATTGTAATGTACAGTTCTTGTCTGCCCCTCACAGGTGTTGATGTAGGTGCGTTCCTCTCCTGCGGTCCATCTGATGTTAGTGTCCCCACAGACTCTAGCAGTGATGATGAACATATAATTGTGGCACAGGCAGGGTTGTCAGGGGCTGAATTTGTGCCATTGGTTGCCATTCAACTTATATCCCCCTCATCCCCACCCACAGTTCTCATGCCAACACATACCCCATTATCAGTGGCAATAGAGGAAGGACAGTTGGCATGTGGTAGCTTGGAACAGGAAAGTGTGGAGGCTATGGAAGGTGTGCCTGCACACCATGGTGTCAGCCAACTGACTGGTGATGCCCCACACAGGTATGTGGCCAGTGCTGCTCGTAGGAGGACCTATTTCCAAAATGCCTCTGCAAGACAGAGCGCAGCAGCTGGTGTCACCAGACACATGTTTCAGGCTATAATGGAGGCACAGGCACATGCTGAATGGCACAACAGAGAAGGTCAGAGGCTTCAGAGGGCTGCTGTCTGTTCTTTAAACAACAACATCCAGGCAATGGCAAATGCTCAACAGCAGCTTGCTGAAGTTTTGGATAGATGATTGGGTGTCATGGTTGAAGTCCTTGACCGTGGTATGACAATCTGCAAGCGTGAGATGTCTGTGCTGGAACATCTGGTAGGAGTGAGGCATCAGGCATGTGGATGTAGGCCAGCAACATCACCTGTTGCAGGTCTACATGAATGAGCTACCTCACATACCCGCTCCCATAGTGGCGGTAGCAGCAGCAGTGAAGCTGGTGCTGTGCTGTCCATACCAGGACACAGCAGGCCACGTGCACGTGGCCCTGGATGGTCCCAACAGGGACACGGTTCCAGTGGACATGTGTCATCAGACAGTACCCAATCTGCACCTCTGCCTGGTAGTGCCCATGCAACCCCTGGCAGGCACAGGTCACGTGGTCATGGCCAGACACCGTGAACTGTAAAACCTGGTCTCTACAGTCCGCAATTGTCAATAATACCCCTGTGTAGGCCAGACACATGCCAGAACTGTGTGCATACATACACGCACACACCGGAAACATATATAGGGCACCACAACACACACATGCATAACATCCACACACGCCCAATAAGATCAAAGGCCCTAACCCACACTTATGATTTCATCCAATGGTGCAGCCTAAGCCTCTGGCAAACATTATCACCCTGTGCATATGATGATGCCTGTGCTGCATCCCTATCATCCACACCATTGGTGTAGGGATATGCTCATATGGTCTGATGCACAGGGTGAACAGACTAGGAAGATAATTGTAGATTACAATTGTTGTATACTGTTGACAGGTAGCAGACATACCATGTAGTACAGGTTTAGAATGCATTTTGTACTGTTAACAGTATGTGTCATGTCTAACAACAGTAACTGCATGTTGGTCTTGATGTTCTGCCTTCCTCCTTCAGGTCTAAATGCATGTGCTGGTGGATGTCAGTGTTTGCAGTAAGTGTCCCATATGTAAATGTGGACTACTCACAGGTATGTATGAAAATATCAGCATGCACTTTGTAGCTTCCACATCACAGTTAGCAAGTCCCACGTTCCAAACACATCTACTGATCTACTGATCCAAGAGCATGATAGCTGTGTATTAAGCTACTGTGGCTAGAGACGTGACATCCATACTGGGTGACATCACAGGTACAGTTACATGGATAGGGGAGGTAAGAGAGCGGTCTAGCTGATGACAAGGGTAGAGGCCAGTGGAAAGCGTGTTGCCTCATTGGGAAGCAGTAATACACGTTCCCATGAAAGAATGCGAACACACAAATACACCCACACACTCAGGTATTCACACACATATATTATGAGACACAGTAACACACCCACACACTCACGGATTCACTGACACAATAACACAAACACTCACACACACACACACACACACACACACACACACACACACACACACACACACACACACACACACACGCACACACACCAGTACTGTGAATCAAATACCTGCCTATCTCATGATATGTATGACAGACTTACAGCAGTATTGCACGCGTTACAAAGTGTACTGATGCTTCCTTTGGCAACTGTGCTGATATATGTACAATATATGCACACGGGAGGTCTTAACTGTTGCAGGTGTCAAGTGATTTACCTTCGGTGTCACCCTGACCACTGTCTAAGTTGTGTGTGTTCCCCTTCAATTAACAAAAACATAGTTTAGCGGTTACACAGGTTATTGTAGGAATGCTTGTGACACACCTGTGAGCTGTCCTCAGCAAACATCCATCTGCAAAGATGCCCCACCACTTAGTTATGTCCACACATCTGTCCATACCTGAAGTAAATCTTACCGTACTTTCAGCATATCACCATATACAGTTGGCAATGTTGAGGCTGCACTGCAACTGCATGATGTAGTAAGACATATGTCACCTGCAAACATCAGCGACTGCACACGCATGGTATCTGAGCACACACCACTACATGTACATGTGTGTAGGTCCTACATTCCTGTCATTTGGGCATGTTTGTAGGCATTGCATTTGGAGGACATGTGTAATGACATACATGACATGGCCTGTTGTATGCTATGATAGGTGTCATGGGTGACCAGTACAGAGGGAATGTTACCTCTGTCAACACTGATATCACACCTTATGTACTGTTAGCATTCAGCAGCCATGGACCTACCTTCTATGTGCATGTGTGTAATGGCTGTAGCCACCTGTCTGCACAAAGGACAACAACAGCTATGCTATTTACATATATGTTGTATGTGTATGGCATGTACATATCCAGGGCAGGTACATGTATGTCATATCCAAATATGAGGGTGTATACTGGTGTACAGCAACAGTCATCTGTTAATGCTGTAAATAACCGAGGGACCCTGGTATGTGTACAGCTGACCTGGTTACAAACAGTGGTATCATTGCTTTGCATAACACATGATGCAACTGTGTCAGTACATGGGTACTCTGCACAGTTGATGTAGAGCTAGATACAGTCCACTGGTCAAAGGTCACATGGTATTGTACTATTATATGTCATACCACATGTATGGATGTGTGTTGGTGGTCCGAAGGCATGGTGGTGTCTGAGGGTTACATCCTAGAATGCAGCTTTTGACACTGTGACCTGCACCTGACTCATCTGTGATGCCTTTTGTGGGAGTGCGTGGTCAGTACATGTGAGTGGTCTTTATGTATGTGGGGATACCACCACCTGGAGTGGTCCGTACCTGTGTTATGGCCCACATGTCTGGTTCTGAGGTATATGGTGGTAGTGCTATTGTGCACTACAGAGCCTTCAGCCAGGTGTTCCTCACTGCACAGATGTCAGTATTCCCCATTGTTGGATCTACAGTGAGCAGCTGTGATTACGAACGCTACACATCTAGCACTGGTTTGCATAAGCATACAATGCAGTTGTCCTCTAGGTGTCAGGGTGTTATCCTGTGTTTAGGACATTTGCCTTGGAATGGCACTATATGGGCGAATGCGACCTAGGTATTATCCCCACACCCTTGAATCATGGATGCATCTGATATGTGAAAAAGACCTGTCTACTTTCAGTCATGTCATCCCAGAATGACAAACACTGGACAACCTCATAATTACAGCAGGCCATTGGCTCATTGTGTTGGTCAAGCAGTTGCCACTCCTAGCAAGACATCAGTGTGAGTGGTAGTATTGTGCTTGGTATAGAATGATACATATAAGGTGACGGACAGCAGCAGACGTTGTGTAGATGGCCGGTGTCAGATATATGTAGTGCAGTGTTCCTGCTAACAATGGCAACTACTAACACCGGAGTCCATTACAGTGTGTTCTTTATGTCTAACTGTAATAGCATGGCCACTGTGGCCTTCCATGTTTAGAATCAGAGTGCATCCCAAACAGCCCTGTGTTACTAAGTGTATGAGCATGCCCAGTATAACCTTGTGTAGTTGGAGACATAGTGCATTCCAAACAGACCTGTGCTACTAAGTGGGTCAGCATGCCCAGTGACACCTTGTGTCAGTTATGTGCCTCTATGTGTATAAGCATGGCCATTGTAACCCTGTATAGTCATAGTAGTCATCCATTCCACAGATGGGCATACTCCAGTTCAGGATGGAGTCCTACTTTAAACACAAAGTTTCACAGGTATGTACATCTTAACTGCCAGCATCCCTGTTGATGTCCCCATTCCTAGAAGGTCATAATGACAGCCTTGAAATGTGTAGTCTCTGTGGTGCGACTCGAACTATGTAGTATTGTAATAGTGCTCTGTAGATAGGCAGGTGTTCTGATCCCACCTGTGGCGTGTGTGTGTGTGTGTGTGTGTGTCTCCGTCTGCCTGAGGACAGAGTAATGCTTTTAGACTGCTCACACTCCATACAATTCCTATACCCAACTGTGGCAAGGCTGATGATGTCACCCACCTAGAAATACACCTCTGTGAGTGCTGTGACCTGGGAATCTCAGTAGAGCGTTCTGTAACTACGTAATGCTGTAGTGTGATAAAGTAGTTAGGTCAGTGTTCTAATCCCGAACTTGCCAAGTGTGTGTGTGTGTGTGTGTGTGTGTGTGTGTGTGTGTGTGTGTGTGTGTGTGTGTGTGTGTGTGTGTGTGTGTGTGTGTGTGTGTGTGTGTGTGTGTGTCCCTATCTGCCTGAGGACAGAACAATGCTTTTAGACTACTCACACTCCATACAATTCCTATACCCAATTTTGGCAAGGTTGATGATGTCACCCACCTAGAAATACACCTCTAGGAGTGCTGTGACCCAATAATCTCAGTAGCGCGTTCTATAACTGCATAATGCTGTAGTGTGATAAAGTAGTTAGGCCACTGTTCTAATCCCAGACTTGTCAACTGTGTGTCTCCATCTGCCTTGGGACAGAACAATGCTTTTAGATTACTCACACTCCATACAATCCCTATACCCAACTTTGGCAAGGCTGATGATGTCACCCACCTAGACATACACATCTGGGAGTGCTGTGACCTAGTAATCTCGGTAGTGTGTTCTGTAACTGCATAATGCTGTAGTGTGATAAAGCAGTTAGGTCGGTGTTCTAATCCCGGACTTGCCAACTGTGTGTGTGTGTCTCCATCTACCTGAGGACAGAACAATGCTTTTAGACTACTCACACTCCATACAATCCCTATACCCAACTTTGGCAAGGCTGATGATGTCACCCACCTAGACATACACCTCTGGGAGTGCTGTGACCAAATAATCTCGGTAGCGCGTTCTGTAACTGCGTAATGCTGTAGTGTGATAAAGTAGTTAGGTTGGTGTTCTAATCCCAGACTTGCCAACTGTGTGTGTGTGTGTGTGTGTGTATGTGTGTGTGAGTATGTGAGTGTGTGAGTGTGTGTGTGTGTGTGTGTGTGTGTGTGTGTGTGTGTGTGTGTGTGTGTGGGTGTGTGTCTGTCTGCGTGAGACAAGTGCAATGCTTTGTAGAGTATTCACTCTCTGTACAAATCACATGGCCACCTTTGTCAAGCCTGATGTTGTCACCCACCTAGGAATACACCTCTAGGAGTGCTGTACCTAGTATTTGCCATAGCGAGTGCCCTAAATGCGTATTGCTGCAGTGTGATACATTAGGTAGGGTTCGAATTCAGGACATGGCAAGTGTGTGTGTTTGGCTGTCAGAACCTGTGCAGAGGTGGCTGTGAGTGTCTAACCACTGGACAAGTTGGGGAGCGGGTTTTGTAGTTTTCCTATATGGTATCCATCTTATGACACAATGGCCACCTCACGAGGAGTACAGATGTCAGTCAGCCACGGGACTGTGTTGGAAAGCCATACCCCTACATCTGGCAAAAGGCCTGGTGAACAAAGTATGCAACCCTACTAGTACCCAGTATATGTCCTGCACCCATGTGTCATACACAAACACACTTGCCTAGGCTACCCCACTATGTTGCTAGTACCATGCACATTGATGACAGATAGTAGGCATGGTGTGATTGCAGTGGGCTGCAGAGGACATGGCACCCTGTAGAGCGGTACAATAGGCACATAATTCCGGACAATATGCCTTCACTATGTTCCCCACTGGATGCCTGCAATATATGTGGTGCCATCAAATGTGATCCACAGAGGCCATACAATGCTGTACACATGTGCCCTGTATGGACCAATGCCACTGACACCAGGGAATACCTGTATCATGCTATCAATGCAGGTGCAGGGTCGACCTGCTGACTATAAGCAGGTTTCGCCACACCAGGCCAGTATTGGCATATCGAGGGATAACAGTCTGTGTACACAACATGTGCCTGCCAAACCAGCTACACCTGTACATGTCACTGTACAGTATTGTGGGACATGCACATCCCAGGCAATGTCCATGTGAAGGACTATCAAACACAGACATGGCATGCATTGCAAAGCTATGGCCATACGCAATGTAACCAGGATGTCAGGGCAATTCATGCAGTAGCCATCTGTGTGGGACACTGCAGACACTACACCCCTGTACCACACTGCACACCACTGTTGGGTGGCGCAATGCCAAGGATTAACCCTCACCCAGCCTTGTAAAGCCATTTTGCACAGCCAACCACTACACACGTGTGGGTTATGATGCTCCCAACCACAATCACTCCCAGTATAACCCTCGTTGGCATATCAACAGATGTCAAACACGTTCACATGCCCTAGCTCATAGAACCTCCAGATATCCCCTGTGGTGCATGTCGTCCTGTGCATTACTGCAGTGTGGCAAACTAAGTAGTTTGGGAGTGTATTTGTGGCCCTGGCAAACAGTGTCAATGCGAGTCCATTAGAGATTGTGGTTGTGGTGACAATGCATCCATTCACGTGGACAGCCATGTGTGCTACACCTAATGTATGTCTACTATATCTCTGTTGCAGATGTCTCTCACCTACACACATATATGCTCTTACAGCACAGCAACATGTCGGCTTTGTGGCACATGTAGTAACTGCATGCACATGTAATAGTAATGACTAGTCAGTCAGGGGTTTGACCCCTGTACTGGTAGGCATGTGGCAGACTATGCTTAGGGTTTGGTCTCCAAGCCCATCTCTGATGTACTTTGTCTGTCCCTCTCACACACTCTGTGGTGGATGTGGAGTAGTACACCTGCTCAGCAGCAGCATGTGTATTGTAAGTGATGGACATGATCAGGTGATGGCCTCTGCACCTATTGCAGTCCTCCTCTAGCTGATTGCATGTGGAACAGCTGTGATGATGTTCCCATAGCCATTCGCATGATAGACACAGTACATTATCTAGGAACATCATGTTGGTGTTTGGCTATGACAATCGCTGTGTGTGGTACCTGGATGTGGTGTTTTGAAATGGCAACACAGATGATATTTGGATGGTCCTCAAACATCATACACAGTGGGAAATAGCCTAAAGACAGAAGGGTGATGTGCCAGACATGACTACAGCATGTAAGTGTAGCTATGCTACATTGAGACTACTGCCTGTTTAACATGTTGTGTGTGGTAATGGCTATTCTGCATGTTTTAAAACAGACACGACAGTGCTCTGTTCGTGAGGGACCCCTATCTGTAAGGCCATCTGTGAACTGGTCAGTGTGTGGAACCATTTGTTTCCTGTGTTACACATTGAACACACATCTGTGCACAGCAGGAGCATAGTGTGAGGATTGCAGAAAGTACATGGTGATAGGGATGTGTTACTGCCATCGCATCCCTGAATGGACATATATCACATGAAACAGTGGTATGACAGACACTGTCTGGGGTTCCCAGTGACAAGCCAATAATGGGTAAATGTTCATAGCTGCAGTCACACATCTACTACACATTGTACAGATGTCATGCAGTATATATGCATGTGTTGTGCTCCCTATGCAAATGCATACCATCTGTTGTGGTGAGTTGATGGTCATATCTATGCATACTGTTGTAGGTAATCCTGAATGCTGTTGTCTATTACTAAGCCATATCTGAGGTTAAACTGCAACATCATAGGCTGTATGGGTTGGGAGGTCCTGCCAGAACCTTCTGTCCCACTTCAGCTGACCATGGCACCAGGCACCAGCACATCTGGGGCCCAGCCTTGGACCTCAACCTCTGTTGGCTCTGGACCACCTTTTGGTGGTACCACCACTGAGGATGGGGCATGTCCCCCCCTGGGAACAGGGCCAGACAGGAACATGTCTGCTGTCATGCGGTCCCGGGCATGTTGCGTTGGGGGCTCACTAAGGGGTTCCAAAGCCAGATACGCAATCCCAAGGGCAGAGTGTTACATTTACAGGGTGAGGCTGCCCCTCCTGGACAGCCCCCAGCACTGCCTCCTTTGCAGCTATTTTAGTGCAATGGTGGCTGCCCATCTCTGGGGACCTCCATCCCACTGTTCCCATGGGCTTGTGAATGCTGAACACCCATCCCCATTCGAGGTGAATCCCCCCACGTGTCATATACCAATCCTGTATGCTGTCTTGTCTGTGATCCTACCCTACCTATCCTCCACGAGCATACCTACTCTCCTTCCCCCACATCCCACTCTCGCCCTATGGAAACATAAGGCCAATCGGTTCCTAGGACAACATTTGCCCTATACATAGCTGTCCATTTCACACACATGCCCACTGGACACGTGTAACCCTTGTAATATGATTCACAACATACTCCTGTTATCCTCACCCCTGTCCCTCAGGTGCACGGTCCTCATATGCACATCACTCCTAAATGGTCCAGGTACACATGATGCAGATGACCCCATTGTACACACAACACTACCGGTCCCTCTGTGGTTACCCAGTTTACCTTTATCATGATGATGATGTTGCACACAGCACGTTGCAAGAGTACAGTTCTCACATAATGATTGGACAGGTACTGTTGTGTTAATGTACATTACATGCACAGAGTGATGTATACATCCAATGTACAACTGTTTGCGTGTATGAATGACACATGTCTGTCTGAGGGAGTCTTGATATTATATAGGACAACATCACTACATAATACAGGCATCGCTGGTGTTTCCCTTTTCATTTGTTTGTAATGCTTTGTTGCCACATGGTATGTTCCTGATATATCTGTACATATGTATGTACCTATATGCTGGACATAAACACTCACACATACACCTACATGATGGGATACATTCCTATACTGTTGAATGACTGCACTATATGATGTCTTTATGGTAATGTCCGATGTATGTATATCTGCCATGGCATATTGGTAAATCACATTAGCTGTGTGTGTAGGGTCCTGGTTCGAGCCTTGCAGAGGTCATTTATTTTGTTGCAGGGCAGAGCAAGGCCATTCGATATGGAGGGATTAAGGCACATTAAAGTAGTTGTGAGCGGGTGTGTGTGGGTTTGCACTGTGTTAAGCAATGCTAACCTCTGGTTACAGCTTCTTATACTCAGTTAGTCTCTACATTGCTTTACCAGTGTAATACTCACATACTGGTAACCAAACAGGCTTACACCCACTCGCTCCCGCACTTGCAAATGCACCGACATTGGTGCTTGCATCTGACACTCACACCCCTGGGTGGGAGCGAGGACCACAATATTACCTTGTGATGCCTATTACATCAGATTACATGCCTACAGTATCGGGAATGGCTGCCCATTAGGCGACGGCATGCCATTCGACTGTACAGAATTGGCGGCCTGTCCAGTGTTATACTCATATTATTTATGTGTTCCTCTTACAATCTGCACCTGTCTGGCTGATACATGGGAACTGAGACTCTTCAATACAAACAAGTTTGGGACCCACATCCGTCAGCTGAGTCATGCTACTGCATACCTATTATTCTATCATCTTTCTTGGTGCTATTAATCTGACACATTGACAGACCCAGAGCATATGTAGTCATACACATTGTCTGAGATACATGCTGTTTATAACTCTTAATTGTTGTCGTTATTCTTTACATGTAATCCACCACCTTTCCTCCTAATATCACTAGTTCTAGGAGGGTTTAGGTGGGACAGAGTTAGAATCTAAGTCGTAATCAGGGACATCCCTGGTAATCGGGGACAGTTCAATGGTATGGTCCCTATGTGTTCCCCCAATGGTTTACGGACTATCCAGTGGATGTGCTCTTAGGGGTTGAGAGGTATGGGTGTCAGCTATGCCCACATCAGAATATTACTTACATCCACGGGGCGGTCCTAATACAGCTCTGCCAGCCAACACCTGCACGCCTAGGCAAATAATCACATACCCATAGTTCCCCCACCTGCCACTCCTCTACAGCACTCATCCTTACTGTGGGTACAGGTGGGGTATAAACACACCACTACACACTACCCACTCTCCCCATGTCGGGACACATGTTGTACATTGTGTCGATCTATGTGTTATCAGGCTTGCACAACCTACTGGTCCATGTACATCTATAGCCTGGTTTGATAAATAATTACCGGGACTGGCTCCAATCATTAATTTTTGGTGTCCCACAAGGGACATCGATGTCTATGTTTCAAGTGTAGACCTTGCAGGTCTCCCCCACTGGTAGTATCCTGCCTGTGGTCTGGGGAGCAGTGGACACTTTACATTGATTGTGTGTATGTTTCCTGTGACCAGCTGGGGGGGGGGGGTGGAAGGGCATGCTGCGTGTTTCATGTTTCTTGCCTGGGCTCCTCACTTCCATTGGCATATCCTGTGAACATATGTCATTCCTGTGTACTGTTTTCTATCATAGCTGTATATCTCTGTATATCTACTCACACACACACACACACACACACACACACACACACACACACACACACACACACACACACACACACACACACACACACACACACACACACACACACACACACACACATACATATATATATATATATATATATATATATGTATTTATGTATGTATATATGTATATATATATATATATATATATATATATATATATATATATATATATATATATAGATATATATATGTATATGTATGTCTGCAACTATATATATATATATATATATATATAGATATATATATTTATATACATATATGTATATATATTTTTATGTCTCTCTCTCTCTATATATATATATATATATATATATATATATGTGTGTGTGTGTGTGTGTGTGTGTGTGTGTGTGTGTGTGTGTGTGTGTGTGTGTGTGTCTGTAAACCAATACATACCCCGCGCATACGCACTAACACATGCATAATGGTGTTTATATATGCTTCACCTGCATACCAGTGCTTTATTCATAATGACATTGACACTTCACTCCAGTTATCTTGTAATCGATATTTAGCAAGTTATACAGTGTCCTCAGAACACACAAAAAACAGGCAAACAGTGTCTCTTCCCTTCTTTTCTTTTAAATTATCCCCCCTGATTAAACACTAATTACATAATTGATATCAATTAACTTAAAGCCACAACATAGATTTAAGAAGAAACATTTAAACATATATAAAAAATGTATAAAAATTCCATACGATGATATTGCCATATAGGTTGCAATGTGTTTTCCGATGAAAAGTGAATGTTTTTACTGGCTTAAATAAAT